>NC_133769.1:143474731-143484404 GCF_003597395.2 Chelonoidis abingdonii | reverse complement strand
ACCTCTGATGAACAGCTAGGCTGGGACAAAATAGATCGGTGGAACAGATCACCTCAGAGCCAGAGGATGGAGATGGATGGCAGGAAAGAGATCACTTGATCATTGCCTGTTAGGTTCACTCCCTCTGGGGCACCTGGCATTGGCCACTGTCAGTAGACAGATACTGGGCTAGACGGACCTTTGGTCTGACCCAGTATGGCCGTTCTTATGTTCTTATGATAATTCCCCATTTACAATCACATTTTAAGATATATCAGTTAGCCAGTTTTTAATTTTGTATCATTCTAGTTTTTTAATCAAAATGTCATGTATAACTAGACCCAAATGCCTTTGAGAAGTCTTAGTATATTGTATCAGCGCTATTACCTTTATCCAGAAAACCAGTAACCTCATCAAAAAAAGATAAGTTGATTTGACAGGATCTATTTTCCATAAACCCATGTTGATTGGCATTAATTATATTGGCTTCCTTTAATTCTTTATTAATCAAGCTCCATATCAGCTGCTCCATTATCTTGGCAAGTTTAGTGTCAGACTGATCAGTCATCCCATTTATCCTTTTTAAATATAGGCACAAGATTAGCTTTCTTCCAGAGTTCTGGAACTTCCTCAATATTCTTAAATTTATTGAAAAGCAACATTAATGGTCCAGTATTTCCTCAACCAGCTCTTTTAAAACTCTTGGATGCAAGTTATGCAGACTCACTGAGTTTAACATCTAATTTTAGTAGCTATTGTTTAACAACCTCCTGAGTTATTATTGGACTGGAAAGAGTGTGTAACAGACCCAGACCAGTCTGGTGCAGGATTCTGGTAGAAGGCAAATATACTGGCCACTGGATGAATAGTTTTCTATTCCCTGAGTGATGAGAGCAGGGGCTGCCCTAGAGCAATCAGGAACCTGCTAAAACCAATTAAGGCAGGCAAGCTAATTAAGACACCTGGAGCCAATTAAGAACTTACTGGAAACAATTATGGCAGGCAGGCTAATCAGGACACCTGGTTTAAAAAGGACCTCCCATCAGTTAGTGGGGGTGTGCAGGGAGTGAGAAGGAATGCTGCTGGAGGACTCAGGAATATAAGTGTTATCAGGCTTCAGGAGGAATGTTCTGTGGTAATGATAAAGAAGGTGCTGGGGGGAGGCCATGTGGAAGTAGTCCAGGGAGTTGTAGCTGCCATGCAGCTGATACAGGAGATGTTGTTGACAGCTGCTATCCACAGGGCCCTGGGCTGGAACCTGGTGTAGAGGGTAGACATGGGTTCCCCTTATCCCCTCAACTCCCTAACACAGGAGGAGTTGACCTGGTCTGTGAGACACATCAGAGGGGAAGGTCTAAATTTGGAAAGAGATCTGGCCTGTCCCTGACCCACTAGGTGGGACAATAGAGACTGTGGAGATTGTTCTCCATTTCCCTCATGCTGGCCAGTGATGAGGTTAGCTGAGTGAATGGCAGGTTTGAGCCTCTAGCACAGGGGTAGACAACCTATACAGGGTACGACAGCAGCTACGGCATCAGGAGACGTGCTGAGGAAGAGCGACACAGCTGATTCAGGGGCACTCACGTGCGGTCTGGCCACTGGTCTGGGGGCTCTGCATTTTATTAATTTTAAATGAAGCTTCTTAAAAATTTTTAAACCTTATTTACTTTACATACAACAATAGTTTAGTTCTCTATATAGGACTTATAGAAGAGACCATTCTAAAACATTAATGGTTTCTACGGACGTGAAACCTTAAATTAGAGAGAATAATGAAGACTCGGCACAGCACTTTCTGAAGGTTGCCAGCCCCTGCTCTAGCAAACAGACAAACAGATGTATGCTGTGACTTCTGAGGTGAGCAAATCTGCAGAAAGCACAGGACCCACCAAGGAAAGGAGGAACCTTCGTCACAGTGTCATTATCATATGAACATATATCATCGTTTTCTTCTGAAATTAGAACAAAAATTTATTAAAAATTTTGCCACTTCTGATTTCATTTACCATTTCCAGCAGTAATGTATCAAAACCATTGTTAGGATTCTTTTTGTTCTAATATACTTAAAACCTCCTTCTATTGTCTTACCTCTGCTGGCTATAGATTTTCCTTGTGTTCCTTCACTTCCCATATCAATTTTCTACAGTTCCTGGCTTCTGATTTACATTCTATTACTATCTACTTCCCTTTATTCCATTTTATATATTTTATATATCACATATATTTCTTTAAATTAGGCCAGTTTTTAACCAAGTAGGGCCTTCTTTCTTGATTGTGTGGGATTGTGGCTTTTTGAGCATCACGTAAGTGTTCTTAAACATTTTCCATCTTATTTCTCAATTGTCCAATGTTCAATTCCTTCCTTCAGTTGTTTTGATTCATAATGCTTTGAATGTTGTGAAATTTTTCCATTTAAAGAGCAGTATATATATATTTACTGTGTTTGAACTTCACTCTGTTTGCACTTTAACACTGTGAACAAGTTGTGGTCATTTTACCTAAGCTAGCATTGATTTTTAGTTCTGTAATCAGTTCCTTTATCTGCTAAGACAAGGTCTAAGATAGAATTCCCCAATGTTGGATGCAACACTTTTTGAATTAGGAAATTGTCTTCTAAAATATTTTAAAATTCAAGAATGTTTTAGTACAGGCAGCATATGTCACTCAAAATTAAGTTCCCCATGATCATGCAGCTTCTCCCACCCCTGCCTCTCCAGCACATTACAGAGAGGTGCTTAAGAAGCCAGTCATCCTGTTCCCTATTGTTATTTGGTAATCTATACCACCAATTAGTACCTCAATTGTGCTTTATCTATTAGGACACTGATCCATAAGATCATTTTCTTCAATTGTCAGTGACGCACGAAACAGGTAATGACATTTTGATGACACGAATGACCTTCCTCACCCTTTTTCCCACTTAATCTTCCCATACATATTTTACCATTGATTTTAACATTCCAGTCATGAACTCATCCCACCATGGATCAGTAATACAACTAGATCGAATTTATGCTTACAAATGAGCAATTGCAATTCCTCTTGTGTTTAACAAGGCTCTTAGCATTAGTGTATAGGCAATTAAAGAATTCTTCTCTTCATGTCCTTTGTTCCTTGTTTAATTTTGTTCTCAACATCTCGATTTTGGTGCTGAATGCTATTTCTCTCTCTCTTTTACCGTCCCCTTCGTTATTACTTTAACATCTCCTACTATGCTAGCCGCATGTCCCCAAAGATTGATTCCCTTCTACTGAAATGGAGACCATTCAAACTTACAGCCCCTCACCCACTAAAGGTGGACCAGTGTTCCACGAAACCAAAACCCACAAACACACACCACTAAAACGAATGTCTCTTCAGAATCTTCTGCCTCTATCTTCTTCACTCCATGGAGACAGGAAGGATCTCTGAGAAGACCATTGGACACACTTCTTCTTCAGCATGCTTGAGTTCCCTGAAGTCATCTATTGTCTGAGAGAGATCCTGCAATCAGTATCATTAAAGCTGATATGAACACATCAGCAGTGAATCCTTGCCCATTGACTTCAGAAGCCTATCAATCTTGAGTGATGTCTTTGTCTTAGCTCTGGAAGACAGCACGCCATCAATTTTCTACCTGTCTGTGCACATCATAGAAATCATAGAATGAAGGGCTGGAAGGGACCTTGAGAGGTTGTGTAGTCCAGTCCCTTGCGCTGAGGCAGGACAGTACAACTAGACCACTCCAACATGTGTTTGTCAACCTGTTCTACCTCCATGTGATGGGATAACAAACACTCTCTGGAAGGCCTATCCGTGCTTATCTTGAGTAGAAAGTTTACCTAATCTCTCATCTTAAATGCACTTGCTGAATGTCTTCATAGTATAGAATCCCAGCAAGGTCATCCACAGTGGTCCTCAGAGCCCAGCCTACATAGCTCATGAAGCCGTACACCTGCACTTTGACAGCAGCAAGGAGTGCTTCAACAACAAGCTCAGCGGGTGCAGAATGGTACTTGAATGTGCCTTTGGCCATTTGAAAGGCACTGGCACTGCCTACTCTTAAGTTAAGGTCTCAGTGAAAAATAGCCCATGGTCATAGTTGCCTGCTTGCTGCACTTCATATATGTCTGCTAAGCAAAGAGGGAGACATTCCGGTGGGGTGGAATGGCTGTCTGCTGATTTTTGGGAGGCTGATGATACCAGGGTAGTACGAAGAGTCCAACAGGGAACTACACAGCTCAGAGAGGCTTTGAAAGGCATTTTAACAATGAGATACAGTAATGGTTGTTGCTATAGTGCACTGTACCGCATCGTTGGGGTTTTTTTTTCTCCCACCATGGTATGAGCCTTGTAATGAGTGCTCTGTGTGTAGTAATATAACATTGCAACTGCCCCATTGCTATCTGTGATGTGTCAGCCAGCCAGCATACTGCTGGTGAACTGACAAAGATGATTAGAGTTCCATAAATAGACGTTTATTCAAACCTGTGAAAACAGACATATTATAACTGATTTATGAAACTATATACAGGAAAGACCTATCTGAAAGGGAAAGAACAGTCATTTCCATTTCACAAACACAGCAGACCAACTGTATCTCTCACAGGTCAGTGTATGTGCAGCATGTGTGATTGTCTATACTCCCCCAGGGTAGTAGTGGTAGGGGTACTGCACTGGCCCCGGGATGCACGTAGTAACAGGAAGGGGCTGGTGTAGGGATGCCTGGAATACAGTTTCTCTGTGGGCTCCATGGGGAGGTGAGAAACAGATCTGTTAAGCCTGAAGGTCAGTCAGACTGCACAGTCTGTTTGCTCCCAAGAGTGCTATCATGCTTTGCTGCCTGTTTCTCTTCTCACTATCCTGTCCATTGTGTCCTTAGTGTCATCCTCCAAGCCCTCTGTCAGATTCCGATGCACCGAGGTCACAGGATCTCCTGGAACATGTCTTCTCTTGTTTTCTCTTTGTCCTTTTCTGCTGAGCCACTCTGCGTGTGGATGGAGAGACCCCAAGCCACTTTTGCAGCTGCGAAAAGAACAGTGGATAGAAGAACTTTTGTGAGTGCCATTCACTCTGCTTGATCACACAAGTTACAAGCGCTACATCTCACTTCTGCTTGGAATTCAGGAGAGCAATGGCGGCATTCAAGGCATAGTAACAACAGCCCGGGGGTGAGGGGGCGAGCTGCCCGAATACGTGGGGGAACTCACAGGCATGAGTATGTGCATTAGGGCAATTGAATGAATCTGCACTGTTTTCCACAGGCAGTGGTGATGTTAGCTGATATCTCACTCCTGGGTAACAGAGGCTGAAAAGGAACAGCTCCTGCACACATGCAGCTGCAGACCGAGTCTGTTATGGTGCTAGCCTGTGTTTCTGCAGTGGTGCTACTGAAGTAATCCTAAGTAGTGTGGGAAAAGATCTTTACTGCAGCGGAAGAAATAAGGCAGCCCTCCCAGAAATTTTTCAGCAGAGATTGCAGACTACCCAGGAAAGCTTCCTCAGATCTCTATGGAGATTCACGGCACATCCCAGTTACATAAGCAAACCATTCGCAGGGCTCCTCTGCCTAGCTGTTAAGAACAGACTGCAACTCTAACTCACTGGTTATTCACTACCTCTTGCTGCGTGACTAAAAAAGAATAAATGAACAGATGTGTCTCTGCAATGTAAAAGCAAACCACATACTACAGAGGTTCCTTCCCCTGGATCAGTCTGCCAGCGCTGACTTCTGGCTCACTCAGCTGCTCAGGAGTCATAAAGGGGTCCTGGATACAGCATCACTGGATCCCTCATTGCTGTCCCCCATTCTCCTTCTCTTGTTCCTTGTTCAACACCTGGTTCTCAGGGTTCACTGTGGTGGCTGTGACTCCAGCTCCTCCGAAGTAGTCCACGGGCACTGGGGTGGGGGTGGGGGTCTGCCCTGAGAATGAATGCAGCTCCTTGGAGAAGTGGCATGTCTGCAGCTCGGCACAGAGTGAGTTTGCCTCTTTTGCCTTCTGGTACTGCCGCAGCTCCTTGACTTCACAGCACTGATGCGTTCCTTTGTAGCCCTTCTCCACTGTCTGAGCGATCTGCTCATGAGATGAAAAGTTTCTACACCTGCATGAGCTGTGTCTGCACAGCCTCTTCTCCCACAGACCCAGAGATCCACCACATCCTTTGTACGCCAGGCAGGAGCATGTTTGCTGCGTGGAGCCAGCTGGTCAGCTGGGCAGTTGTAGGGTGACCAGATGTCCTGATTTTATAGGGAAGTCCCAATTTATGGTCTTCTTTATATAGGCTCCTATTACCCCCCCGTCCCATTTTTCACATTTGCTGTCTGATCACCTAGGCAGTTGCTATGTGAGCTCTTCACACAGCAAACAGGAAATGAATTTCAAAAATTTGTAGGCCTTTAAAAGGGGAGGGCATGTACCTGTGTACCTGGCTGCTGGGCAGCAGAGTTCAAAACGCTGAACAGAGTGGTCATGTGCGGCATTGTGGAAAACCCATGAAGGCCACTGACCTCGACGTAAGTAAGAGGTGTCTGCCTGCACTGTGCCCAACTATGTTGACCCTTTGCTATGCCTCTCATGAGGGTGGAGTTATTAGTCGGCATAATGGGCGAGTTACATCGGTGGAGCGACGTAGTGTAGATGCTACACAGGTTGAGTTAAGCTGCTGTATCAACCTAACTCTGTAGAGTAGACTGGCATGATTTCTCTGTCTCTTCCACCCTCTCTCTGTCAGCTTCTGACTCACTGCTTCTCTTGAGTTTCTCTTCCTGCTGTCTCGCTTTCTCTTCTCTCCAAATCTCATCAGTGGCCCCTCCCTTATGTGGGGGGAGGGACAGCTCAGTGGTTTCAGTATTGCCTGCAACCCAGGATTGTGAGTTCAATCTTTGAGGGGGATTTAGATCTGGGGCAAAAATCTGTCTGGGGATTAGTCTGCTTGAGCAGGAGTGGGACTAGATACTTCCAACCTGAATTCTCACCTCCACACGGTAGGGTACAAACATGGCTCTCTTCCACCTACAGGATGTTGTTCATCCAGTCTCAGGGATCATTTTGCTCTTTCCACTTCATACTTCGCTCTTTGTGTGTGTTAATCTTTGCTTGTTTTTCATTCCCAGGCTTTTACATTTCTGCTTCAAAGTCAAGCGATATGTTTTGTCGAAATACAAAGGATTTTTTTCCCCTCCTAGACTAGATTAGGGTGTCCGGGATCCGGGAGAAGATTGGTTCCTAATTCACAGAACCTGGAAAGAGGGACAGAAGGGAGACAAAGAATAATGAGTTTCAGTGAGTAAAGGTGAATGCAAAGGATTCTGGGTAGATCATCAGTGGCATGGTAATATTTACGATAGGAAAGGGCCAGATAAGACTAAATAATTGCAAAAAAAGCATCCTGGAGACTCCCTGAAGGCAGGCCACTATGTGATGGAGAGATAGCAGGCTGCCTAATAGAAACAGGTTGGGGTTCCATTCCAACAGCTACACAACTCCCATGATGGTCACTTCCAAAAGGGGAGGGAAAAATTGTACCAGTAAAGTGACGGGAGGCACACTAGACGGCTTTATCCCTTTACCAGAGTGAAACAGCTATAGCTATATTGACTCTGGGTGATTATAAGCCTGTCTGTTAAACTCAGGCATCCCTAGGAAGATGGAAGGTAGATTGAGGACTGCTGAATATTAGGGAGTTTATCAAAATGCGGCTATTGTGGCCAAGGTGTGGTTAATTAATTGATCTTTTTTAAATTGTAATCCATCAATCTATACAATGGTACATGTCTATCTTGCAAATATATATATATTATACAACTCTAGTGCTGAGGAGTGACATCGCTTTACATGGATGGAATCAGAACTGCTCACCTAGTGTTCAGAGGCCGCTATATTCTTACAACTAATGATGACTCTCCTTTAGCTCCAGTGATACTTATAGGAGGAAGATCTGCTGCTGCTGCAAAGTTCTGCGTGGCCATGAATTGCAGCACAATGACAAGCTGTAAAAACATCGAATAGACAAGAGTCATCTGACGTTTATTGTATCCTTTTGTGGCAAAAGAAGAATGAGAGCATTCTTGGGTATGTCTACATTGCATGTAAGCCTGGACTCAGACTCAGCCTCCAGCCTAACACCCCTCTGTCTTTCTCCTTGGCACTACACAGGGCTCGACACAGGGCCCAGAAGCCTGCGGGCTGCAGGGTCTGAGCAACAAGTCAGTCTTAACCGAGGGTTCAAGCTTCTATTGCTTTGCAGTGCAGAATAGCCTCGCTGACCTGGACCTAGGAGTCCACCAAAAAGTACTCTACATCCATGGGCCATTCCTTTGTCCTCTCTATCCAAGAAGCTTGAATCTACTCTATTGAAAACAGAAGCAACCCACCCTGGTGTACTGCAGCAACTCAGTTAGTTAGCATTAACCTTCCATTGTCTTTGACACCGAGCTGCAAACACACCATCAGAGATCCTTCAGTGTTTGCAATGATGACTGAACAGAACAAGCTTCGCAAAGCACGCTGCTTGTGGTCATGGAACACAACCTGATTTTGTAATCTCTGATGCAAGTTTATAGTGAAGAAGCTTTGAAAGTTTACCCAACGGAGCCCAGTGCAAGGGAGTGGCTTAATGGCTCAAGAGTACCAAGAACTACAGGAACAGAACCACACCTCAGCCAAATCATGTCCCGCGCCCGCAACGCCACGCCGACTAGGGAAGCGACTGGGCTGCCGCTGGGTATCGGAGCGAGGACGCGGAGCTGGGAGTTCTTGGTGCCAAAGTCGAGACGGAGGCAGCCTCACGTCAGCCCCGGAGCCAGAAGGCGTGCTGGAGAAATCCCTGAGGCCGCGTCACAGCGCTCTACGATGGACCACCCGAGGGAAAAAACCCGACCAGGGCAAGCCTTTGAGGTGACCAGCAGTGGGACTCAGCAACACACTTCCTCCCACGGAGCGCTTCACCCCGCTTCGCTGAACTGGCGGCTTCACTACACCGCGCCCGAGGCTGACTGCGTTCCCACTCAATGGAGCCACCGTCACGGAACGCGGACACGCAGCTGCAGGAAGTGCGGGTACACCCTGGAGACCCTGCCACCACGTCCTGTGCAGCGGCAAGCCCCCGCAGAGCCGGGCAGTCTGCGCACAACGCCGTCCCAGGAGACCGGCCTATGAAGGCCATCGCCCACAACTCGGTGAGATTGCCAGCAACTGCACATCCCCTGGCACCGCGCCCCTGCGCCAGAATCGTCGTCACGGTACGAGTGAGCGAAAAGATCATCTCGTTGACGTGACGATCCGTATCGAGAACAGGACCCCGCCTCCGCGAACCGAGCCCGTAAACTCGAAAAAACCCCATTGACTGACACCTGCGGCAAAGGGCTACAAGGTTTACAACCGAGCCGCGACGTCGGGGCGCTAGGCGCCTGGGCGCCCTGTAACGAACGTTCTGTACTGCGCCTGTGGGGTGGGCCGTCGCTCTATGCGACTCACTGAACGTTGACTGCGTGCTCGGACACTATCCGGTGGTCTACGACATTTACCTTGAACACGATCACCGCACGCACATACCAGGAGTGAGCTGTCGTGGCTTCAGCACCACGGGGGGAGGGAAACCGCTTACAACCCCTTGTGCCCTAACTAACATCCCTGAGTCTGAACCACCGATCTAGATACACTATAGGTCACCTGTCCCATTACCGCTGGCTACTCTAATCTGGCTATGTGTAACC
>NC_133769.1:143428551-143474706 GCF_003597395.2 Chelonoidis abingdonii | reverse complement strand
AAAACCTTATTTACTTTACATACAACAATAGTTTAGTTCTATATTATAGACTTATAGAAAGAGACCTTCTAAAAACATTAAAATGTATTACTGGCACGTGAAACCTTAAATTAGAGTGAATAAATGAAGACTCGGCACAGCACTTCTGAAAGGTTGCCAGCCCCTGCTCTAGCAAAAGCAGACAAACAGATGTATGCTGTGACTCTCTGAGGTGAGCAAATCTGCCAGAAAGCACAGGACCCACCAAGGAAGAGGAGGAACTTCGTCACAAGTGTCATTATCATATGATACATTATATCATCTGTTTTTCTTCTGAAATATAGAACAAAAATATTTATTAAACAATTTTGCCACTTCTGATCATTCTACCATTTCCAGCCAGTAATGTATCAAAACCATTGTTAGGATTCTTTTTGTTCCTAATATACTTAAAAACCTCCTTCTTATTGTCCTTACCTCTGCTGGCTATAGATTTTTCCTTGTGTTCCTTCACTTCCCATATCAATTTTCTACAGTTCCTGGCTTCTGATTTACATTCATTACTATCTACTTCCCCTTTATTCCATTTTATATATTTTATATATCACATATATTTCTTTAAATTAGGCCAGTTTTTAAACAAGTAGGGCCTTCTTTCTTGATTGTGGGATTGTGGCTTTTTGAGCATCACGTAAAGTGTTCTTAAACATTTCCCAATTATTATTCACATTTTCCTGTTCAAATTCTTCCTTCCAGTTGTTTTGATTCATAATTGCTTTGAATGTTGTGAAATTTTTCCATTTAAAGCAGCAAGTATATATATATTACTGGTTTGAACTTCACTCTGTTTGCACTTTACACATGTGAACAAGTTGTGGTCATTTATACCTAAGCTAGCATTGATTTTTAGTTCTGTAATCAGTTCCTCTTTATCTGCTAAGACAAGGTCTAAGATAGAATTCCCCAATGTTGGATGCAACACTTTTTGAATTAGGAAATTGTCTTCTAAAATATTTTAAAATTCCAAGAATGTTTTAGTACAGGCAGCATATGTCACTCAAAATTAAGTTCCCCATGATCATGCAGCTTCTCCCACCCCTGCCTCTCCAGCACATTACAGAGAGGTGCTTAAGAAGCCAGTCATCCTGTTCCCTATTGTAATTTGGTAATCTATACCACCAATTAGTACCTCAATTGTGCTTTATCTATTAGGACACTGATCCATAAGATCATTTTCTTCCAAGTTGTCAGTGACGCAGAAACAGGTAATGACATTTTTGACACAGAATGACACTCCCTCACCCTTTTTTCCCACTTAATCTTTCCCATATATTTTAACCATTGATTTTAACATTCCAGTCATGTAACTCATCCCACCATGGTTCAGTAATACCAACTAGATCGAATTTATGCTTACAAATGAGCAATTGCAATTCCTCTTGTTTGTTAACAAGGCTCTTAGCATTAGTGTATAGGCAATTAAAGAATTTCTTCTCTTCATGTCCTTTGGTTCCTTGTTTAATTTTGTTCTCAACATCTCGATTTTGGTGCTGAATGCTTATTTCTTCTCTCTTTTTACCGTCCCCTTTCGTTATTACTTTAACATCTCCTGACTATGCTAGCCAGCATGTCCCCAAGATTGATTCCCCTTCTACTGAAATGGAGACCATTCAAACTTTACAGCCCCTCACCCCACTAAAGGTGGACCAGTGTTCCACGAAACCAAAACCCACAAACACACACCACTTAATTAACGAATGGTTCTCTTTCAGAATCTTCTGCCTTCTATCTTCCTTCACTCATGGGACAGGAAGGATCTCTGAGAAGATCCATTGGACACACTTCTTCTTCAGCATGCTTGAGTTCCCTGAAGTCATCTATTGTCTGAGAGAGATCCTGCAATACAGTATCATTAAAGCTGATATGAACCATCAGCAGTGAATCCTTGCCCATTGACTTCAGAAGCCTATCCAATCTTAGAGTGATGTCTTGTGTCTTAGCTCTGGGAAGACAGCACGCCATCCAGTTGTCTACCTGTCCCTTGCACAATCATAGAAATCATGGAAATGAAGGGCTGGAAGGGACCTTGAGAGGTTGTGTAGTCCAGTCCCTTGCGCTGAGGCAGGACAAAGTAAACCTAGACCATCCCAACATGTGTTTGTCTAACCTGTTCTTAAAACCTCCAGTGATGGGAATAACACAACCTCTCTTGGAAGCCTATTCCAGTGCTTACCTATCCTTAGAGTTAGAAAGTTTTTCCTAATCTCTAATTTAAATGTCACTTGCTGAATGTTCTTCATAGTATAGAATCCCAGCAAGGATCATCCACAGTGGTCCTCAGAGACCCAGCCTACATAGCTCATGAAGCCGTACACCTGCCACTTTGACAGCAGCAAGGAGTGCTTCAACAACAAGCTCAGCGGGTGCAGAATGGTACTTGAATGTGCCTTTGGCCATTTGAAAGGCCACTGGCACTGCCTACTCTTAAGTTAAGGTCTCAGTGAAAAAATATGCCCATGGTCATAGTTGCCTGCTGTGCACTTCATAATGTCTGCTAAGCAAAGAGGGAGACATTTCCGGTGGAGGTGGAATGGCTGTCTGCTGATTTTGAGTGGCTAGATACCAGGGCTATACGAAGAGCTCAACAGGGAACTACACAGCTCAGAGAGGCTTTGAAAGGCCATTTTAACAATGAGATACAGTAATGTGTATTGCTATAGTGCACTGTACCCAGCATCGTTGGGGTTTTTTTTTTTCCCCACCATGGTATGAGCCTTGTAATGAGTGCTCTGTGTGTAGTAATATAACATTGCAACTGCCCCCATTGCTATTATCTGTGGATGATGTCAGCCCCAGCCAGCATATGCTGTGAACTGACAAAGATGAATTAAGTTTCCATAAATAGACGTTTATTCCAAACCTGTGAAAACAGACATATTTATAACTGAATGAAACTTTATAAATACAGGAAAAGAACTTCTGAAAGGGAAAGAACAGTCATTTCCATTTCACAAACACACATGCACCAACTGTATCTCTCACAGGTCAGTGTATGTGCAGCTGTGATTGTCTATACTCTCCCCCAGGGTAGAGTGGTAGGGGTACTGCACTGGCCCCGGATGCCACGTAGTAAAGGAAGGGGTGTGTAGGGATGCCTGGGAATACAGTTCTCTGTGGGCTCCATGGGGAGGTGAGAAACAGATCTGTTAAGCCTGAAGGTCAGTCAGAGACTGCAGCATGTCTGTTTGCTCCCTAAGAAGTGCTATCATCTCTTGCTGCCTGTTTCTCCTGTCCTCACTATCCCTGTCCATTGTGTCCTTGAGTGTCATCCTCCAAGCCCTCTGCTCAGTATCCGATGCACCGAGGCTCACAGGATCTCCTGGAACATGTCTTCTCTTGTCTTCTTCTTTGTCCTTTTCTGGCTGAGCCACTCTGCTGGTGTGGATGGAGAGACCCTCAAGGCCACTTTTGCAGCTGCGAAAGAAACAGTGGATAGAAGAACTATTGTGAGTGCATTCACTCTGCTTGATCACACAAGTTACAAGCGCTACATTCTCACTTCTGCTTGGAATTCAGAGAGCATGGCGGCATTCCAAGGCATAATAACAACAGCCCGGGGGTGAGGGGGCGAGCTGCCCGAATACGTGGGGGGAACTCACAGGCATGAGTATGTGCATTTAGGGCAATTGAACTGAATACTGGCACTGTTTTCCACAGGCAGTGGTGATGTTAGCTGATATCTCACTCCTGGGGGTAACAGAGGCTGAAAAGGAACAGCTCCTGCACACATGCAGCTGCAGACCGAGTCTGTATGGTGCTAGCCTGTGTTCTGCAGTGGTGCCTACTGAAGTAATTCCTAAGTAGTGTGGGAAAATGTCTTACTGCAGCGGAAGAAATAAGGCAGCCCTCCCCAGAAATTTTCAGCAGAGATTGCAGACTACCTCCAGGAAAGCTTCCTCAAGATCTCTATGGAGGATTCACGGCACATCCCAGTGTACATAAGCAAACCATTCTGCAGGGCTCCCTCTGCCTAGCTGTTAAGAAGCAGACTGCAACTCTACCTCTACTGGTTATTCACTACCTCTTGCTGCGTGACTAAAAAAAGAATAAATGAACAGATGTGTCTCTGCAATGTCAAAGCAAACCACATACTTACCAGAGGTTCCTTCCCCTGGATCAGTCTTGCCAGCGCTGGACTTCTGGGACTCACTCAGCTGCTCAGGAGTCAAAAGGGGTCCTGGATCACAGCATCACTGGATCCCCTCATTGCCTGTCCCCCATTCTCCTTCTCTTGTTCCTTGTTCAACACCTGGTTCTCAGGGTTCACTGTGGTGGCCTGTGACTCCAGCTCCTCCGAAGTATCCACGGGACCCTGGGGGGTGGGGGGTGGGGGTCTGCCCCTGAGAATGACATGCAGCTCCTTGGAGAAGTGGCATGTCTGCAGCTCTGCACCAGAGTGGCTATTTGCCTCTTTTGCCTTCTGGTATGCCTGCCGCAGCTCCTTGACTTTCACACAGCACTGATGCGTGTTCCTCTTGTAGCCCTTCTCCCACCTGATCTGAGCGATCTGCTCATAGATGACAAAGTTTCTACACCTGCATCAGAGCTGTGTCTGCACAGCCTCTTCTCCCCACAGACCCAGGAGATCCACCACCTCCTTTGTACGCCAGGCAGGAGCATGTTTGCTGCGTGGAGCCAGCATGGTCAGCTGGGCAGTTGTAGGGTGACCAGATGTCCTGATTTTATAGGGAAAGTCCCAATTTATGGGTCTTTTTCTTATATAGGCTCCTATTACCCCCCCCCCGTCCCAATTTTTCACATTTGCTGTCTGATCACCCTAGGCAGTTGCTATGTGAGCTCTTCACACCAAGCAAACAGGAAATGAAATTTCAAAAATTTGTAGGCCTTTAAAAGGGGAGGGCATGTACCTGTGTACCTGGCTGCTGGGCAGCAGAGTTCAAAACGCTGAACAGAGTGGTCATGGTGCGGCATTGTGGAAAACCCAGTGAAGGCCACTGACCTCGACGTAAGTAACGGAGTGTCTGCACTGACACTGTCGCCCAACTATGTTGACCTATGTGCTATGCCTCTCATGGAGGTGGAGTTATTAAGTCGGCATAATGGGCGAGTTACAACGGTGGGAGCGACGTAGTGTAGATGCTTACACAGGTTGATGTAAGCTGCCTTGTATCAACCTAACTCTGTAGAGTAGACCTGGCATGAG
Source organism: Chelonoidis abingdonii (assembly GCF_003597395.2). Taxonomy (NCBI): domain Eukaryota; kingdom Metazoa; phylum Chordata; order Testudines; family Testudinidae; genus Chelonoidis; species Chelonoidis abingdonii. The sequence goes on along the minus strand of NC_133769.1, from coordinate 143,469,503 downwards.
TTTCTCTGTCTCTTCCCACCTCTCTCTCTGTCAGCTTCTGACTCACTGCTTCTCTGAGTTTCTCTTCCTGCTGTCTCGCTTTCTCTTCTTCTCTCCCCAAATCTCATCAGTGGCCCCTCCCTTATGATGGGGAGGGACAGCTCAGTGGTTTCAGTATTAGCCTGCTAAACCCAGGATTGTGAGTTCAATTCTTGAGGGGGGCATTTAGGGATCTGGGGCAAAAATCTGTCTGGGGATTAGTCCTGCTTTGAGCAGGGAGTGGGACTAGATGACTTCCAACCCTGACATTCTTCACCTCCACAGGTAGGGTACAAACATGGCCTCTCTTCCACCTACAGGATGTTGTTTCATCCAGTCCTAAGGGGATCATTTTGCTCTTTCCACTTCAGTACTTCGCTCTTTGTGTGTGTTAATCTTTGCTTGTTTTTCATTCCCAGGCTTTTATCATTTCTGCTTCAAAGTCAAAGATATGGGTTTTTGTAGAATAACAAAGGATTTTTTTCCCCCTCCTAGACGTAGATAAGGGGTGTCCGGGATCCGGGAGAAGATTGGTTCCTAATTACACAGAACCTGGAAAGAGGAGACAGAAGGGAGACCAAAGAATAAAGAGGTTTCAGTGAGTAAAGGTGAATGCAAAGGATTCTGGGTAGAATTCAGTGCCATGTAATATTTAGATAGGAAAGGGCCAGATAAGACTAAATAATTGCAAAAAAGCATCCTGGAGACTCCCTGAAGGCAGGCCACTATGTGATGGAGAGATAGCAGGCTGCCTAATAGAAACCAAGGTTGGGGTTTCCATTCCAACAGCTCACACCTCCCCATGATGGTCACTTCCAAAAGGGGAGGGAAAAATTGTACCAGTAAAAGTGACAGGAGGCAACACCCTAGACCTTTATCCCTTTACCAGAGTGAAACAGCTATAGTCTATATTGACTTCTGGGCTTGATTATAAGCCTGTCTGTTAACTCAGGCATCCGCTAAGGAAGATGGAAGGTAAGATTGAGGACTGCTGAATATTAGGGGAGTTTTAGTCAAATGGCGGCTATTGTGGCCAAGGTGTGGTTAATTAATTGATCTTTTTTAATTGTAAATCCATCACATCTATACAATGGGTACATGTCCTATACATTGGAAAATAAATATATATATTATTACACTCTAGTGTGAGAGAGTGACACTGCTTTACAATGGATGGAATCAGAACTGCTCACCTATGTCTCAGAGGCCCTATACTTCTTACAACTAATGATGACTCTCCTTTAGCTCCAGTGATCACTTATAGGAGGAAGATCTGCTGCTGCTGCAAAGTTCTGAGTGGCCATGAATTGCAGCACAATGACAAGCTGTAAAAACATCATAAGACAAGAGTCATCTGACGTGTTATTGTATCCTTTTGTGGCAAAAGGAAGAATGAAGAGCATTCTTGGGGTATGTCTACATTGCAATGTAAGCCTGGACTCAGACTCAGCCTCCAGCCTAACACCCCCTCTGTCTATTCACTTGGCACTAACACAGGGCTCGGACACAGGGCCCCAGAAGCCTGCGGGGCTGCAGGGTCTGAGCACAAGTCAAGTCTTAACCGAGGGTTCAAGCTCTATTGCTTTGCAGTGCAGAATAGCCTCGCTTGACCTGGACCTAGGAGTCCACCAAAAAGTACTCTACAATCCCATGGGCCAACTTCCTTTGTCCTCTCTATCCCAAGAATCTTGAATCTACTCTATTGAAAACAGAAGCAACCACCCCTGGTGTACTGCAGCAACTCAGTTAGTTAGCATTAACCCTTCCATTGTCTTCTGACCACCGAGCTGCAAACACACCATCAGAGATCCTTCAGTGTTTGCAATGATGACTGAACAGAACAAGCCTTTCGCAAAGCACGCTGCTTTGTGGTCATGGGAACACAACCTGATTTTGGTAAATCTCTGATGCAAGGTCAGCAAAACTGTGGACTTAAGTAAGAGTACCAGGAAAGACTACGCATATTAGTAATTAGTGAAGAAGCTTTGAAAATTTACCCAACCGGAGCCCAGTGCAAGGGAGTGGCTTAAATGGCTCAAGAGTACCAGAAACTCAAGGAACAGAACCACACCTCAGGCCAAAATCATGTCCCGCGCCCGCAACGCCACGCGCCGACTAGGGAAGCGACTGGGCTGCCGCTGGGTATGGAGCGAGGAGCGGCAGGAGCTGGGAGTTCTGGTGCCACAGATCGAGACGGAGGGCAGCATCACCGTCAGCCCCGGAGCCAGAGGCGTGCTGGAGAAATCCCTGAAGGCCGCCGTCCACGCGCTCTACGTGGACACCCTGAGGAAAAAACCCGACCAGGGCAAGGCCTTTGAGGTGACCAGCAAGTGGGACTCCAGCAACCACTTCCTCCCCACGGGCAGCTTCACCCGCTTCGCTGACTGGCGGTTCATACACCGCGCCCGGCTGAACTGCGTCCCACTCAATGGAGCCATCCGTCACGGGAACCGTGCACTATAGGAGGAAGATCTTGCGCTATGCTGCAAGTCTGAAGTGGGCCATGAATTGCAAGGATCCTGTGGTGCAAAAGAAGGAAACGAGAAGCAAATCATATCTATAGAGAGCGAGTAATTAACATACATATGAGCGCGCGCCAATGAGTAAAAGCCCCCTGGATCTCCAGACTCACGCCGCCCAGCCTTAAGTAAAACAGCAATAAACAAGACCCCTGCTACTTATCATCCATGCCATTGGCGCGACTAATCCGAGTATGGCCTGGGGCAAAAGGAAGAATGAAGAGCAGGGCTTGGGGGTAGGTCGCGAGCAGTTGGGGCGAAGGATGGGTAAGCCTGAGCGTGCGAGGCCAGCCGGCGCCCAGCCAGAGGGCTAGCGACACAGGGCCAGAAGCCTCGCGGTGGCTCAAGTGGTCCACATGCGAGAGTCCAACGTACACTAATAACGCGCTACGGGACATCCAGAAGGCCCTCTCTAGATAAGGCCTTCGGCAGGCGCAAGAATGAAGAGCCCGACGGCGCTTGAGCAAGCTCAAAGTACCTATAAGAACGACAGCGCATCACAAAAGTCACTCTACTAACAGCATCTTCTAGCTATGGCGAGGAAAGCCTCGCTTAGACTGGACCTAACGGGATGCTTTGTCCTCTCTAATCCACCAATAACAAAGACTAATCTGCGAACCAAACCCTCCATAGTCGCGAAACTCCTCACAGAATCATATCCACCCCTGGCGCTATCACTCGCAAGCGCCAACCCTGAGATTAAGCTAATCAACTCACTGTCCAGTGTAGAACACAGAATGACAAACACCGAGCGCCTGCACACACCACAGCGTATCCTAGAGACTCCTACACAACGCATGTTTGCACAGATATAGAGCCATGAGAGAACAGAATCTATACCTGCGCGCAAAGTGCAACCTGCGGACGTATCTGTCGAAATCGGATCACATCGCGAGGTACACAACTCAATGAGGATAACACCTTCTCACAGGCTCAAGTCTATTAGAGTGAGAGAAAGCTTGCAGAGAGAGAAGATCCTTATCGCTCACAAAGCAGCGACGCCCTAGGCTATGAGGACGTGATCGTAAAATGGCTCACAAAAGTACCCATTGTAAATTCGAACCAAGGAACTGAACACACAGGCTTACACGGAAGTGACAAAATCAAGTCCACCGCGTCGAGAAAGCTTAAAGCACCACACACCCGAACTAGGACGCCGAGCCACCGAGCGTGCCGCAAGCAGGCGTATTATGGAGAGAGGCCGACGGAAGAGGCGAGCAGAGCTCGGAAGAAAGAGAGTCTTTCTAACGGGTGACCAAACAGAATACGAACGAACGGCAAGGGCAGCAGCCAATCAAACCGAGCACACCCCGGCGGAGCCAGAGGCCGCCCGCGCCCCTGGAGGACAAATCGCCTATCAGAGCCCGAGCGCCGAGCCGCGCGATCCACAGGAGAGCCGCGCGATACCTTGGACAGCGCCTGGAGGGAACAACCCGAGCCCAGGGGGCATAGATGCCTTGAGGAGTACCAAGCAAAGCTGCGAGGACTCGGGAGTTCGGTTCCACAGATCGACGAGCGAGAGCACGGCAACCATCTATCCGCCCACCAGGCGCAGCCTTCACCCCGGAGCCGCTTCTAGCAGCGTGGACGTTCGCGTGATCATAACACTGCGCGCTGCCACCGGAGCTTGACAAGCGCGTCCTCCCACCTCATGGAGCCGCATTCAGTACACGGGCACACCTGGACAACACGCGCGACTGAGACAGAAAAGCTGCGCTACACAGACCACCCTGGAAGCGCCGCAACGCTTGCACACGTGCCTAGACCACTGCACAGCCACGCACGCGCAACCTCGGCAGCCACGCCACCAAGCCAGTCCCAGTCTCCACGGCAGCTGACACGCCTAGCTGCGAGAAAGCTGCGCCAGTTCTCATACAGCGCCACCCAACAGCGCGCGTGCCGATTGCAGTCAACTACAGCTGCAGCCCAATCCCCACCGGTCCACTATCCGGACATCGCGACACGCACCGCGGCAGAGCCGCGCCGGAGCATACGTCACGTACTCACGCGCAGGAATGCGCGAGACAGCGCGCTGGAAAAGAACCCAGCCATCACCAACCGCTCGTTGACGTGTGACAATCTCCCGCAAGTCCCACGCCAATTAGCCTGGCAGCTGCGCCACAACGCCGTCCAGGACCGCCTAGTGAAGGCCATCGCCCCACACCTCGGTGAGATGCAGCAACTGCACATCCCCGCACCGACAGCTGTGAACGCGCCAACATCGTCGCACGGGACGAGAGCGAAAAAGTCATCCTCGTTGACGGACGATCCGTTCGAGAACAGGACCCGGCATCCGCGAAGCCCGACCCTAAACTCGAAAAATACCCCCTGACTGACACCTGCGGCAAGGGCTACAAGGTTTACACCGACGCCCTGATCGTCGGGGCGCTAGGCGCCTGGGACCCTCCGTAACGACTGTACTTAGGGCTGTGGGGGGCCGTCGCATCGCGACTCATGAGACGTTGATGGTCTCGGACACTATCCGGTGGTCTAGGACATTTACATTGAACACATCACGGCCACCGCCAATACCAGGAGTGAGCTGTCGTGGCTTCCATGCACCCACGGGGGAGGGGGAAACCCTTACAACCCCCTGCCTAAACTACATCCCCTGAGCCTGAACACCGATCTAGATTCCACCACGAGGGTCACCTGTCCCCATTACCCGCCTGCTTACTCTAATCATGGCTATGTTTAACCCATTATATGAGCGATGTACCCTCACTGCTCCCCTACTGTACGTGACCCCCCACACGACACCCGCATGCGGTTTCCCGTCGACGGATGGCTCCATTGAGTGGGACGCCATTCCAGCCGGGGCGCGGTATGAACCGCCATCCTAGCGAACGGGTTGAAGCTGCCCGTGGGAAAAGGGTTGCCTGGAGTCCCACTGTCTGGTCACCTCAAAGGCCTGCCCTGGCGGGTTTTTTCCCTCAGGTGTCCACCGAGAGCGCGTGACGGCGGCCTTCAGGGATTCCTCGCAGCACGCCTCTGGCTCCGGGCTGACGTGAATGCTGGCCCCGGTCTCGAATCTGGACCAGACCCCAGCTCCTGCCGCTGCCTTCCCATACCCAGCGGCAGCCCAGTCGTCCCTATCCGGCGCGATGCTGCGGCGCGGGACATGATTTGGCCGAGGTGTGGTTCTGTTCCTGAGTTTTCTGTACTCTGAGCCTTTAAAGCCACCACCTTCACTGGGCCCCGTTGGTAAAGTTCAAAGCTCTTCACTAATAACTTATGCTGCTCATCTTACTTAAGCAGTTTGCTACCTCATCATTCCAAAATCAGGTTGTGTTCCCAATGACCCAAAAGGCACGTGCTTTGCGAAAGGCTTGTTCTGTCAGTCATCATTGCAAACACTGAAGGATCTCTGAGTGGTGTGTGCAGCTCGGTGGCAGAAGACAATGGAACGGGTTTAAGCCAACTAACTGAGTCGCAGTACACCAGGGGGGTTGCTTCTGTTTCAATAGAGCTAATTCAAGATCTTTGGAAGAAGGGACAAAGAAGTTGCCCATGGGATTGAGATGTACTTTTGGTGACTCCAGGCCAGTCAAGCGAGGCTTTCCGCCACTGCCAAGCAATAGAGCTTGAACCCGGTCAGACCTTGTTGCTCAGACCCTGCAAGCCGCCGCAGAGGCTTCTGGGCCCTGTGTCCGAGCCCATGTGTTGTGGTTAGCATTGGGGACATTACAGACTGTATATATTATATGCTAACCAATAACCAAATACCAACGTCCCCTATACTCTGTATGTTACCCCCGATGACTAATAACTGACGCATCAAACTCTGTGTATCATCTTTATTTAAATATTCTCTAATAAACATTTAAATGAGAAGTCTGGTTGCTGAGCACTGTGCTGAGCATGGAGCCAACAGTGGTGCATGATGACTTGGTCAGCCAGGATGGGGCCCCACTGTCTTCAGAATCCACCATAGGGACTGATGGGAACCTGCAGCAATCTCCGAGTGGGGACAATGAAGTCACTCTGTTGCTGAGACCTGTTCCAGAACAGACTTTGGAGCAGGAGCAGCAGCAGCACATTCTGGGTCTGTACACATACGGGTTGATGCACTCCACAAGGAGCAGCTTGCGGCGGATCCTGCAGCAGACACACATGGGACTGAAGCTGTTCCTAAGCCCCAAGAAGTTTCTGGCTCCATTTTAATGTTTGTTAATACAGTAATGTGGCCAATGCAAAAGTTATGAGAACCCCAGCTAGCAGCCTGTATCTGCTAGTGGTGGATTATATGCCATCAGTGTGGCTCTTCCACCCAACCACCGCCACCACATGGAGTTCAAAATGGCGACCAGGACATGCAAACGGCAAAGAACAACTTTAAAGTATTTTTATGGGAAAGGCACAGATTTTTGCTAGGCCATTCCTATTTCTTAAAAACAATAATCTTACATTACCATGCCAGTAAGTACGCCACTCTGTAACCATTCTACAGTCTATCGAGCTGCCTGGAAACAGTGAATTCTGTGAGTGTTTGGAGAAATGTGTTCCATTCACAAATCTAGTCCATTGTAGTCAGTGCAGTCCATTGATGACAAATTTTTTTTCCCCCAAATATGACTGCGGTTTGAAATTTTCTGGGGGTGGGGAGGAGGGAGGGGAAATGTGCTGGGGGTGGGGAGGAGGAAGGCTGTGAATTTCTGCATGTTTGCATGTTGTCATAACAGACTGTGCCATGTGGAATCCAACACAGCATTCTGTTGATTCCCTCAGGAATTCTGACCCAATCCTGGGTGCTGATAGCTGCAAACTTTTCCTGAAGCAGGAACTCCGGTTAGGTAGTCATATTTCAGGGAAGGGCGTATTTTCCAGGGCCACCTCAGTAGCTGACCAGTCCACACCACTCATAAATTTGCTGTTCAGTTACTATACATTTTAATACCTCTGTTGCATAAACTGCAGGTTTCTCACCAGCAGCTTGGAATAACACCTCCTTTGCCAACTGTTATGTCCTCCAAAATTGGAAAGGCCTGAAATTGTTGAAAAATCTTTTGTAGCACAGCCAGCCCTCCACTCCCACCCACCCCCAAACCAAGTAGTTTTGCAGTTTTCTAACATCAAAAAAATCAGCTTTCCATTTTTAATTCTCCATTGCGCCTGTAATTCTTTCACTAAAAGAACAAGGAGTACTTGTGACACCTTAGATACTAACACATTTATTAGGGCATAAGCTTTCGTGGGCCAAAACCCACTTCATCAGATGCATGCAATGGAAAATACAGTAGGAAGATGTATATACACAGAGAACATGAAAAAATAGGTGTTCCCATACCAACTCTAACAAGACTAATCAATTAAGGTGGGCTATTATCAGCAAGAGAGAAAAAAACTTTTGTAGTGATAATCAGGGTGGCCCATTTCAAACAGTTGACAAGAAGGTGTGAGTAACAGTAGGGGAAAAATTAGCATGGGGAAATAGTTTTTACTTTGTTTAATGACCCATCCACTCCATCTTTGTTCAAGCCTAATTTAATGGTGTCCAGTTTGCAAATTAATTCCAATTCTGCAGTTTCTCATTGGAGTCTGTTTTTGAAGTTTTTTGTTGGAAATTGTGACTTTTGGGTCTGTAATTGAGTGACCGGGGGTTTGAGTGTTCTCTACTGGTTTTTGATGTTATAATTTTTGATGTCTTGATTTGTTCCATTTATTCTTTTGCTAGAGACTGTCCGGTTTTGGCAATGTAACTGCGAGGACTTGCTGGCACATGATGGCATAGATCATTGGTAGATGTGCAGGGGAACGAGCTTGATGTGTGGCTGATGTGATTGGTCTATGATGGTGTCCTTTGAATAGATATGTGGACAGAGTGGCACAGGCTTTGTTGCAGGGTAGGTTCCAGTTTGTGTGTTGTGTCTGTGGTGAGTATTTGCTTCAGGTTTGGGGGTGTCGTAGCAAGGCTGGCCTGTTCTCCAGATCTGTGAGAGTGAGGATCGTCCTTCGGATAGGTTGTATATCCTTGATAATGCGCTGGAGAGGTTTTAGTTGGGGAATAGGTGACGGCTAGTGGCGTTTGTTACTTTCTTTGTTGGGCCTGTTGGGTTGAGATTATGGGTATTCGCTGGCTTGTCAATCTGTTTCATCGCTTGCGTGGTATTGTAGTTTTAAGAATGCTTGATTAGAGATCTTGTAGTTGTTTGTCTCTGTCTCGGGGATTGGAGCAAATCGGTTGGTCTTAGAGTGGCTGTAGACCATAGGATCGTGTGGATGTTGTCTGGATGAAAGCTTGGAGCGGTCAGTAGGTTTCGCTAGGGTGGTGTTTATGTGACATCGCTTATTAGTACTGTAGTGTCCGGAGGGATTCTCTTTGTGGACTGGTCCAGGTTGAGGTTGTGGTAGATGGATATTGTTGAAATCCTGGTGGATTCCTCAGGATTCTTTTCATGGGTCAGATGACGAAGATGTCATCAATGTAGTGCAGTAGAGTGGGGCGTTAGGGGACAAAGCTGGAAGCATTCTAGTGATTAACCAGATGTGTCTAGGGAGCTTCAGTGGTCTGAAGCTCCTTCTCACTTACTGAAGTTCGTTTGTAAAGTCATTTTGTCCTTGAAATTCCATGAGGATTTTCTCTGTGTTCTGCAGTGAGCTATCTGAGAAATTAACACCACCTGTCTTGTTCCAGGCCCTCACCTCTGCCGGCTGCCGATGACGCTCACCCACCTGCAGCGAAGCTGTCAATGACTTTATGAGGTCTTCTGACAACTTACAGTTGAGTTCTGGAGAGGGCCAACAAGCAGTCTTGCTACCAAAGACAGATGGCCTTAAGGTAGAGGAAGGCATGCCACAGGCAAGGGAAAGGCTCAGGCTGGTGCCAGCTTGAGGGAGCTGCACTTGCTTTTGCATTCTGGAACGGAAAGTGCTAGGAGGAGGACAGAGTCGCAGATGCAGTTTGAGTGGCTCATGTCACTAGTGACTGCGGCTCCTGCTGCCTTACCCACACCCAGGCTGGTACCCTGCTACTACCTTTGCCTGCGTTGAGTATTGGAAGCTCTATGGCTGGTGGCACATTGCAGTTGGGCCTGTGAGTGTGCTGCGGGAACCCTTACCTGCGCCTCATATTGACCGCCTCCACTGTGGATGTCTCCATCTCTCTCCTACAGTGTTGCATGCATGGCGAATGGGAAAAGAAGGGAAAGAAGAACAGGTGGCCTGGGAACATGCCATAGTAGGGAATTTCTGTCTGTCTTGTACATGGTTTCACTGTTTGCACTTGTTCATGCATTTTGGGGGTTTTTTGTTTTGTTTTGTTTCTGTAAAGATCTGTCGTTACTCATGTTTTGGCATGGTAAAGGCAGCTGGCCTGCCTGGGAATGGGTGAATGTAATACTTTTCTAATACATGTTTATACATTTTTTTATTTCATCAAGAAAGTTTATTTCTATCACAGCTTCACATCATATGAATATGATGTGTCTTCAAGATAATAAAGGTAAACACATGATCAGGGACAATTAGGAATTAGTATTCAAAGACTATTCCTCAAAATATAGGAATTCATACTTCAATCACTTTCTTTCATCAATCCATACTGTGAATAACTCCCATTTCCCATTTCATAGATGGTCATGTCATTCATAAGTACATCGCATGGCTCTAAAATCCCACCCCCTACCCCAAGCACCATATCCTCCACACAATCAATGAGCCCTATTTCCCTCCCCCCACCATGACACAAGCCCATTCATAAAGGTAATAATCACCATTTTCTATTAGACCAGAGGTTCTTAACCTAACTGCAGCCTGCACCCCTTTGGTTCTCAAAATATGTTCTCGCACCCCTTAAACCTAAAAAAAGATTAGATCATGTAAGTCCAAAACATTGGAGCACAAAGCATCCCAGATTTCTGTAGCCCATGTGCGTCCAGTTGCGGAAGGTGCACTTTCTAGCTGAGTGTACCAATTCAGCAGCCCTTGCATGTCGTAGGTCCATTCAGTAGGAAGAGGCTCACCTCAGGCTTCACAAAGATTGTGGAGCACAGCAAGCCACAGTAATGCAGACAGCACTGATGACACTGGCTGGCACCCAAAGGGGTCTGTAAACATCTCAAGTGGGATTTCAGTGAGCCAAAAGCACATTCAGCCACAATTCTGCACCTACTGAGAGTGTAATAAACTTTCTTTTGCCAGGGCCTCTGAGATCAGGATATGGTGTCATAAGTCAAAGCAAAAGGAGGTATGCAGGGTCCCCCAGAATAATGGTGGGGACAGTAAATCCATTTATGATATCAGATGGTGGGAATAGTGTCCCAGGTTGTCCATGAATGTAGACTCCTGATCATGAACTTTCCCAGTGCAACCCACGCTGATGTTCATAAATCACCCTCTGTGGCCCACAAAGGCCTGCATAACAACGGAGTAGTATCCTGTGCAGTTTATTTGCTTCTTGAGGAGGGCAAACTATGGGCACATGAGTCCCATCAATGGCCCAGGCCACTTTGGGGTAAACCACACACCTAATTGCCTCAGAAATCACTGCAACCACTTTACCCACAGTTGACTTTCCAAGAGACCTGGAGCAGTCTGGGGCAGATTCAGCTATAGCAACCTGCTTCTGGACAGGCCTCATGCATGTGTCTTTATGCTGGAGGGTCAGGACAAGCTGCTCTCAAAGCGCCAGAAATGTAGCTTTTTCCTTGCAGAAGTTCTGGAACCACTGCTGGTCATCCCAGATCTGCATGACGATGTGATCCTACTTGTCCGTGCTTGTGGGTCTGCTCCAGGAGTATAAGGGGCATCTGAAGCTGTACTGAGCATACTGAGAAGCATCAGCTAGTTTATTTGCCTTGCATGGGTACTCCTCCTCCTGCTCCTGCTCCGTCAGATGCCTTTGGTAGCTCAGAAAATGTCTCTGAAATGTCCACCAGCATGTCACAGAAGGTCTGCCCATTTCCTGACACAGGACTGAAAGTGCCAGCAAGAGAAGGTCTCCAAAAAGTGCCTCATCCAAGTTCCTGACTCTAGTACATGGGAGTGCACTGACCAAAATGACTCCTTGGCAGGCTGTAATGTGCAGGATGGATAGTCGTTTTTCTACAGTGCACCACAGTCAAAGGGTTAGAGCGGTCACATTTGATGTGGGCACTAGGGAGTTGGATATGGTTGGTTTGACTCAGCTGTATATGCTGCAGTGTGAATGCCAGAACCACAAGTTCAAGCCTGGGTTAACAATGAGGGCAGATACTCAAGCCCTGGGTCCTCTAACCTAGGGTCAGCTAACTCAAATCCCACTAACCCTGTGTTCATGTTGCAATGTAGACATACCCTCTGTTTGACAGGCAGAGGAGGTTTTTGGCCTGCTCCCCAAGCACACACAGTATTGTAAAATTCCCCACAGCTTTATTGTTGGCATTGTAATAAACAAGGCTCTGTGCTATTGTCTGGCTATAAGGAAATTCTTATTGTGTTATGATGGAGTAGTTTTGAAGTATGACATATATATAAGCTGTATGCTTTTAAATTGTAAAGTTATTGAAGTATCTGAAATTCCTTCCCCTGTACTGTATAATTATCATTAGAATTCATTTTTTTTGAGGTTCCAGTGCTCAAACCTTTCTTTTTACTTCCAGTAAAATCTTTTATGTGTTTCACCTACCTACATAGTTTTGCTTGAATATATTAATCCTGACCAGCTCTTTGAATTCCAGTCCTTTAATTTCACAATTCTGCCATTGCACCAGCTGCTATTGCATGGCTGCTCTCCGTCCCAGCTCTGCCAATGTCCCTCGGTCCTGCCCTGAAGCCTCCCTGATATTCCAGTCCTAGGCTCCCCAGCTCTGCCCACACCCATCACTCCTGCTCCCTGGACAAGGCTGAAGTTGGTCCTTTATTCTCAGTTCTTGATTCAAAGATCAAATTTTTAAAAAATTCATTAGTGTAAGAATATTTTTTTTAGATATTCCACCATAAAATTTGATCGAATTTTATAACTATTTATTAGTAATCAAGTATCAGACGGGTAGCCATGTTAGTCTGAATCTGTAAAAGCAGCAGAGAATCCTGTGGCACCTTATGGACTAACAGACGTTTTGGATCATGATCCAAAACGTCTGTTAGTCCATAAGGTGCCACAGGATTCTCTGCTGCTTTTATTAGTAATCAATTATTTAATAATGTACTGAATAATTATTCAAATAAGGAACCAGATTAAACTGATTGTAACTGACAAAATATGTCTTGGGTTGTCCCTAGTGACAAGTCCCTGCAACCATTACACTGTACCAACGTAGCTGGGACACAGAATTCCATGATGCAAAGCTTTAGCCTTGAACAACATGCTGCCTCATGTTACATCCCCGCCCTACTTCCAATTAGTAAATGCCACTTGAATAAAGGAAGTGCGTTTTAACTGGCAATATACAGCAACATGGCCGTCCCTAGCCATTTTGGTGCCCTACACAGCCCCGCCCCCCAAGGGGGGCAGAGCTAGTCCCAGGCCTTTGCAGGGGGGGCAAGAGCAGGCCTGGGAGGCAGAGGGGAACCGCCCCCCAGCACAAGCCGGCAGAGCAGATTGAGGCCAGGTCACTCCACTTCCTGCCACCCGGTGATTGCAGGGCAGGCCTGACCCCGCACTCATGGGGCAGCAGGAAGTGGAGTTACCCGGCCCCAGTCTGCTCTGCTCTGCTCCCCCGGCTCCCAGCTGTGAGACTTAGGGGGACAGAGAGGGAAGCACTCCCCAGCACTCACCTATGGCGGGCTGGAGTGGGGTCACTCCACTTATCGCTGCCCAGTGAGTGCAGGGCAGGCCCGACCCCTGCTGCAGTCCTCAGGGGAAAGGGTGGAGTAGGGGTAAGGCTGGGGTGGAGCAGGGGCGGGAAAAGGTGGGGCAGGAGCAGAGGAAGCTTTCCTGGGCGGCTCAGTCAGCCAGGGGATCAGGCTGGCCAATGGAGCAGCACGCAGCTGTGTACGGCACCAGGAAATTTGGGGCAGTTTGGTGCCCCAAATTTCCTGGTGCCCTACACAGCTGCGTACAGTATGTATGGGTAAGGATGGCCCTGGGTGGCAATATAGGTCTCAGATCTCCCCAAGTAACATGTCTCTGTGACTGTTCTGAAGTAGCATGGCCATGGAACTCTATGAGCCAAAGTTTTATTCCAGAGCAGTATATTGTGACATGTCATGTGCCCAGCCCACTTCCCTTTAGTGCGTGACCAGTGAACAAGGAACTGGATTAAACTGGCTGATAGCAGGGGTGTGAGCAAGGGCAGGAGGAAGCAGCCCCTCCAATCAGTGGGGGCACAGAACTGCTCCAGGGCTGGGGTGGGGAGAGCGAGCTCCTCTGGCCCCTGGCCAGGGCAGGAAATTACATCTTCTCTGGCCATGGGGAGAGGAAAGGAGTGCCAGCTCCACTGGCTCTGGGGCCGTGGGAGGGAGAACCGGCTCCTCTGGCTGCCATTCCTCCAGCCGTGGCGGGGTTGGGGAGCCAGCTCTTCCTGCCATGGGGGGTAGGGAAGGAAGAACCTTCTCCTCCAGCTATGGAGGGCACAAAAAGTGCCCCTCCAAAAGAGGCCAAATTTTTATTCCTGTGCACGCCCCTGGCTGTAAGTGACAATATGTGTCTCGGGTCACCCCAAGTGACACATGTCTATGTCAAATCTTCTGATCTGAAGAAGCTGGCCTATGGCACTCCCTGACTCAAAGGGGTTATTTCTGAGAAATATGCTGCCATGTGTCATGCCCCCACCCTACCTTTTCCAAAATCTCCTTGAAAAAGGAACTGGGTTTCGAGTGGCTGCACGTGTCTTCATGTGACACATCCATGAAACCACTAGACTGTCCTTAAGTAGCTGAGACATGTTACTCCTCAACTTGAAGCTATATTTCTGCACAACATCAGGAGCAGATTTACCATGAAACAAACCGTGCAATGGCACAGGGCCCCCAACGACAGGGGTCCCCCCAAAATGCAGGACAATATCTGACAACCTGCCCCTGAGTCCCGGCTGGCAGTGCAGCAGGGCTTAGGCAGGTAGGCTGCCTGCATGCTGTGGCCAGTGGCTCCACGCCACTCCTAGAAGTGGCCGGCTGCTGGCACATCTCTGTGCGCCCCTGGTGGGAGAGGAGGTGGCTCCACATGATGCCACTGCCATGAGCAATACATGGAGACCTGCTGTCCCCCCTCCCCCAAGGGGCACGCAGAGACCCCCCTGCCCGCTCTGCCTCCCTCCCTCTGGGCTGCTTTGCTCCCAGAACCAGCTGGCATGTCCCTGTGGCCCTGGGGGGGGATTGTCTCCATGCGCTGCCTCACCCCGAGCACCGACTCCGCAGCTCCCATTGGCCAGGAACTGCGGCCAATGGGAGCTGCGAGGCTTGCATCTGTGATCAGCAGTGCATGGAGACTCCCTGTCCCCCTGCCTAGGAGCCACTGCCAGAGGGTGTTGTGTGCCAGTCGCTTTGGGAGCCGCGCCGCTCAGTGTAAGCACTGCCCCCCTCCCATCCCTCAGCCATCTGGCCTAGCCCAGAGCCTGCACCCAGCACCCAAACTTCCTCCCAGCCCCTGTACCCCTCACCCCTTTCCATAACCCAACCCCCTGCTCCAGCCTAGAGCCCACACCCTGCACCCAAATTTCCTCTCAGAGCCTGCCCCCCTCACCCCTCCTCCCATACCCCAACCCCCCAGCCCAGAGCCCACACCCCTCCTCCCGTACCCCAACCCACTGCCCCAATCAAAGTACCTCACTTTATTTCATTTACTTCTTATTACTTATAATATAGGAGGAGGAGGAAGAAAAAAAGAATGAAAAATGGGATGGGGGGAGATAAGAGAGAGTGTTCTTTTTCTTGGCTGGGTCCCAAGCAGAGGTGTGTGCAAAAATGAAGCTGTGCATAGGACCCGACTAACTCTAAATCCATCACTGCACAACATGCTTCCTCATGTCATGCTTCCTCCTCCCTGCTCTGTTGTGTAAATTTCACTTGAATAAGGAACCAGGTTTTGACTAGCTGTACATGACAAAATACATCTTGGGTCACTCCTGTGACGAAGTGAGGTTTTTCATCCTGTTATGTTGCATCTGAGTCTTACTGTCCTAAACTAAACTGTGAATACCTTAGATTCCCTGTGTATGGCACCAATGCCTAAGTGATAGGAATTGGGTGCGTGACTTTTGCTGAGGCCTTCAGGGTTAGGTGAGGCTGTCCAGCTGCCTGCATGTATATGATGGACGATGCCCTTCACAACCTGAGAACCAGGAAGGGGATGCAACCAGATGACACTTTGCTGGGGAAGCAGGACAAAGACCAGAGAAGAAGCAACGGGCGTATTGGAGGCCAGGTAGAGGGATCCAGGGCAGTCTGCTGTGGGAGACTGGAGTGGGGAGTCTAGGGCATCTGGCCCAGGATTCTGCCAAGATGGACTTCACTGAAAGTCACTGATTTCTGTGTTAACAAATTCTGTTCTACGCTGTGTACCGGTTGACTAATAAACCTTCTGTTTTACAGTGCTGGTTGAGAGTCATTGCTGACTGCGGAATAGGGGTGCAGGGCCCTTTGGCTTCCCCAGGAACCCCACACAAGCAGACTCACTGAGGAAGCACACAGTGAAAATAGGGATGCTGAATGCTCTGAGGTCAGACTCAGGAAGGCCGAAGCTGCGTAAGCTTCTTGCTCTGGCGACAGTATGCTCGGACAGAGGAGGCATGTTACCCCAGAGTCCTGGCTGGCTTCATATGGAGCAGTTCCAGAGCATCGGCCTGGTGACTCTGTGACAACCCCATGTGACATATCCGTGCTGCTGAGGACTGTTTGGAAGAAGCTGGGATATGCCACTTCCTCTCTCAAAGCTTCTTTCTTCCCCAAAATTGTGGCCTACGTTACCAGCCCTCCTCGTTCCAGTGACAAACCATTTAGCGTAAACAGAAGCAACAAAGGGGCGTTTCAGAGAGCGAAGCTGCAGCTCTTGTGCATTGAGGTGTTCTCTGTGAAGCTTGTGTAGCTGGGCTGTAAGCCCCTGGAGAGGTCAGGTGAGGCAGGTCTGTTTGTTTGTGTCACTGAGGCCTGTGTGGTTGAGACCCTTGGGTTTTTTAAAAGAACCATTGTTTGAAGTCTGAGTGGTTAATCCCTTCCTCTTAATGTGGGGGTAGAGCACACAGGCAAGTCTTAGTATATAGATTGGTTGCCAGGTGAACAGGAGTGATAAACATTCAAGTTTCCGTGGGAGTTTAGAGAGAGAGTGTGATTCTTGTTTTAGATATGGCTCTATATCACGTAACAAATATGAATGATGAGAGAACAACTGCTGTGACCTGCCTTGAGTGTGCTATGTTTTCTGTTCTGCTTGAAGACAGAAGTTATTTCAGGTTTATGAAGTACAAGCTGGTGGACATATTGAAAGAGAAGATATGTAGGCTGGGGAAGCACAAGATTCAACATTGTGCAGGATCTGAGAAAACAAAGACTTCATGGACAACCAGATTTGGAAGCTGCTGTCAGAGAAGCCACAAGGTGAAGGTTCGGTGAAAAAGGAACCAGAGAGAGAAGAAACCAGAGAAATGGACTGGAGATTTGTGACCAAGAGAGGAAAGAGAGCCAGGAGATATTCAGCCCAAGTAGAAGCATCAAAACATTATCAGATGCTCAGTAAGTCAACTCTGGAAGACCCTGTCTCTGGAGGACTAGAACAGAAAGCTACAGGGGACATATCTGATGGGCATCTGTGGTAAACGTCTGTCTCAAATCTGGACTTAGCGTTCAAAATCTGAGTGTTTACTGTGAAACTCCCCCAAGCTTATACCCAGCTTGGATCTGATATTGCTGCCATCAACCAGGATTTTATTTAGGGTTCCTGGTTACCCCGAGTCACCCCAACCTTTCCCTGGGGGACCCCCCCAAGACCCAGACCCCGGTCTCCCTATCTCATCCCCAGCTCCCCCCCTTTCCTGGGTGAGACCTGCATTGCTATACTTAAACTCTTGAATGCAAACAAAGAGAGCTAATTTATCTCCCTCGAGGCTATGCCTTCAAAGCTATTCACACGCTATACAACCAGGAGCTTCACCCCTCCCTCGTCTTAACAGTAACTAGAGATCTAAAACCTCAAACAACAAGAGAACAGCAGTTGATTCTTCTTCTTTCCCCAAGCTGTCCCGCCCTGGGCAATACGGTAAACAACACAGAATTGTAAGCTTCTCTCCCCCTCCTGCCTTCCCGTGAGGAACAGATACCTGTACAGAAATTATTTATCCCTTTGCTCACTAGGAAAAACTTCCACAAGTTTTAAAAAAACTTTAATATAAAAACAAACTACATTATAAACTCTGCATTAGAAATTTATCAGGAATATGGATTATAAGAAATAGCGAATAAACAGCTATTAAAAATACCCCAATTAACAGTCCAGCAAATCAACACCCATGTAACATTACAAATAACAGACATCACAGCTCGATTACTTTTGTTCCTTTGTATCACAGATGTTTAGTAATATTTGAAGAGATGAGTTAGCCAGACAAGCTGGTTTAACTCACACGAGGGAAACAAAAAACCAGACAAAGCCAAAAACCATCCAGATCCCCCCTACTTATTTGAAAAAATCCAGTTCCTCATTGTGCTACTGTCACTTTGGTTCCCTCTTGTAAACCCTTACAGTTAAGAAAATTAACCTTACCTTACCTCATCTCCTTATACAGCCTCCTTGCTGTACAAAACAAGCAGCTATGAAGAGGGTTCTCCAGCCATCCTAAGAAAGCAAGCAATCCTAATCAGCAACTACATATTAAGAAGAGAAGACAGAGAATTTAGCAAAAGACACAAGGGCAACAGGACAGCATACTATCTCCCTCTAGCAAAAATACAAGCTGTCAGTGGGACGGGTTCCCCCCAGGGTGCCATTTGGAACTCGGTTACCACTGAGCCCACCTCAGCCACCAGCCTGGGCTCTCTATACACTGTACTGCTGAGGGAACCAGTCCAGCTCTCCCTCAGGCTTCAGACTGCACTTTACCAGCACACATACAGGTAGGGACATAGCCTGCTGTAGCTTTACACATACATGCTGAGATCAGCTCTGCATGGGAAGGCTCAGCTAAGGAATTGCCCAGTACTCAAGTGCAAACACCCCTCTAAAAGGCAAACCCAAAATTATACAGTCTTGCGCTGCAGAGAAAACTGTACCATGTAAGTTCATAAAATTCGCCCCCTCCCTCAGGTGCAGAAAGATATGTAACAACTTGGGGAAGAAAGCTATAATTTCCACATACTCATTATAGACAAAACAAAACCAAGTTTATTAACTACAAAAGATTGATTTTAAGTGATTAGAAGTGATAGCAAACAGATCAAAGCAGATTACCTTAGTAAATAAACAAAACCGCATACTGAGCTTAACACGCTAGATAAGTAGGATATGAATTAGCAAATTCTCATCCTGAGTGATAAACAGGCTGGCAGATTCTTAAGGCACAAGTTGCCTTGGCTTTCCCAGGTTTTAATACACAGGCTAAAAATCCTTCTGACCTGGAACCATCACTTCCTACAGTTCAGTCCTTGCCCCTCAGGTATTTCCAGGTGTGTTGTTGTAGGGAGAGTGAGGTACCATCATGATGTCGTTGTCCCCCTTTTTATACCTTCTTCCCACTTGCTGGAAAGCTCTTTTGCTGTAACCTACATAGTTCCCATTGTGTAGTGCTATCACTGAGGGTTTTCTATTGTACACAGTTCCTGGGGTAATCTTTGTGCATGTGTGCATTTCCTCAGTGAGCCATTAACATTGTTTGGCCTTGTTACTGTTGTACCTGAAAGGCTGCTTGTGGGTGTTTTCAACCTCACAACATGTTTCAGTAACACATACACAGCCGAACCACATAACTTCACATACAACGATAGCACATACAATCCAATGAGATATTACTGTCTAGCGCAGTGGTTCTCACACTTTTGTACTGGTGACTCCTATCATACAGCAAGCCTATGAGTGCAACCCCCCTTATAAAGTAAAAAACACATTTTTTATACATAACACTACTATAAATGCTGGAGGCAAAGCAGGATTTGGGGGTAGAGGTGACAGCTCGCAACTCCGCACATAATAACCTTGTGACCCCCTGAGAGGTCACATCCCCCAGTTTGAGAACCCCTGGCCTAGCAGATCAAGACTTTTAGAATGATACCTCACAAGGCATACTTTGTACAAAACATATCCTAATTACATGACAGTGGTGAATATTGGGGTGCCAGGGTGTCACACTCACCATAAGATTGGATAGGATTATGAAGTTTTCTGGCAACTCTTCACCTGTGATGATACATACTGGAACTAATGACTTGACATCACATGAAACGACATCAATTATAGAAGACTTCAGGGATCTTGGAAGGGAGCTGAAGAAGAGGAAATTTCTAGTGGTATGCTTAAATATCCTGCTGGACCAATGATCATGATTAGGTAGAAGGCAGAATATGCTGGAGTGAACTACTGGCTGTGTAACTATGGTGAGACTGTCAACTTGGGATCTGTGAAGCATTGGTCCATGGTTCCAGAGACAGCGGGCACTGTATAAATGGGGAAGCCTGCATTGCATAGATGGGGGGCTAATCTTCTTGACTGGAGACTAGCTGGAGCAGCCAGCAGGGCATTAAACAAACAATGCAAGGGGAGGGTGCTAAGAAGACAAATGCAGTTCAAACACAAACTGAGTATGTTATGAACTAACTGAACCAAAGTGCCAAAGAATATGAAGAGAAGAGATTTTTCAATGCTAGGAGCGTGGATAACTAGTAAGAGGAATTGGAAATTCTCACTGATTAGAAGAAGTTTGACATAATTGGCATTACTGAAATCTGATGGGATGACTTGCATGATTGGAATGTTAAAATCACCAGTAATAACCTGTTTAGGAAAGAGAGAGTTGGTAAAAGATGTGGGAAGTGGCACTCTACATTAAAGACACTTTTGCCTGCTTTAAAGTTATTAATAACTCAGAAGCACAAGATCTTGAATGCACAGGAATCAATATGATAACTAAGAAATCCAAGGTGTGGGTACTGGTGGGTATATCAGAAGCCATCCAATCAAACCAGAGCAAAGAATAAGTTAGCACCTGCATGTAATGTGTGTAAAGAAAAAATGTGTTATAGGGGACATCAGTTTGGGAGACATATACAGGATAGCTCATACAGTCAGTAGTAAAAATGTCAGAGTTTTAAAAAAATATAGATAATAATTTTCTAATACACAAGGCCTTGCACTCAATGCACAGTAACTATTTTGGACTTCATTATGACAAATAAAGATGAATCAATCACTGGACTGGATTTTGGAAGTTGTCAAGGGACCACTGATGATGACCTGATCACCCTCAACATGGGCAGAGGACAGTGCCAATCAGTTATATATGTACTTGGTGCCATAGGCACTGACGCTATGTGTGCTCCAGGGCTGGAGCACCCACAGAAAAAAAAAAAGGGTGCTCAGCACCCACCAGTCACAGCACCCATCTGTGGCACTGCTGAACAGCTGTTTGGTGGCTTGGGGAGGGGCTTGAGAGAGGGTAGAGAGCAGTGAGCAGTGGGCAGGTAGGGGTCTCAGGGACAGAGTGGAGCAGGGGCAGGAAGAGGCAAAGCGAGGGCAGGGCCTCGAGGGAGGAGGTGTGGTCTCAGGGAGGGACTGTGGTCTCAGGGTGGAGCAGGGGTAGAGCACCCCCGGGGAAAAGTAAAAGTCCACATGTATGCTTCGTGCTCCAAAAGGGCTAATTTCCCAAAACTGAGGAAATTAAGAACACCAATTGAAAGTAAAAATTTAGACACAAAAATTTGAATGAAAACTGGGACTTCTTTAAGGAGAATTTATTATATGGCCAAAAAGCCCTGATGCCACAGTCAACCAACAGAACAAATTTGAATAAAAGACCATCCTGGTTCAGTGGTGAAATGAAGGAAGTAATTAGAATTAAAATGTAATAAATAACATGAAAAAAGATGAAATTGATAGCAATCAATATGAATGAGAAGTTAGGCAGTGTCAAAAATTGAAAAGGGAAGCTAAAGAAATGAGGGGAAAACCATGGCTTGCAGACCTAAGGACAATAAGGAGTTTTTAAAATATATTAATAAAGAAAATAAATCCTAACAATGGTATAGGCCAGTGGTTCTCAAACTTTTTTTTCCTCAGACCACTTGAAAATTGCTGAGGGTCTTGTCGGACCACTTAATGATCTTTCCAAATGTTGTTTGTACTGTTAGATAACTATTGTAAAGCACTTTGGATAAAAGCGCTATATAAAAAAAAACTTAATAGTAATAAACTTTTTTTGTTCTACAAATAAAAGCACACAACTCATATTTTAATGTCAGTAGTCTTATCTTTCTAATGTGATGAATGTGCCCTCTCTCTCCTGCCATGGCAGCCTCCGAGCTGAGGCTGGGAAAGAGGGCCGTCTCTCCCCGGCAGCTGCAACCCTGGAGCTGCGGAAAGGCGCCTCTTGCTCTGGCTGCCGCAACCCTGCACATCCCAAATTCCCCCCACCCCCTCTTCTCATGCCACTGCCCCCTCCCACCTCCCCCTATTCCCCCCAAGGCCACCACCTCACCTTACATGTGTGTCTTCTCCAGGGTCCAGGCACCTAATTAGTGTGTGGCCTTTCATTCTCTACTGTGTGGCTGCCCAGTCACACACCTTAGATAGAACTATCTGCGGACCATCTGAATGAAGCTCATGGACCAATGGTGGCCCACGGACTACAGGTTGAGAAACTCTGGTATAGGCTCATTACTAGACAGAGATGGCAAATTGTTCATAGTGGTACAGAAGAGACTTTAATAAATATTTCAATAAATATTTCTGTTCCATATTTATAAAGAAGAGATATGAGGATGATGAAGAACATCAAATCCATTAGTAACTAAAGATGATGTTAAGCAACATCTAGGGATAAACGTTTTTAAATTAGCAGGCCTGGATTATTTGCAAAGAGCTAGGTAAGGAGATCTTTGGCCCACCAAAGTTACTTTTTAATAATCTTAGAATTCGTGGGACATCCAGAAGACTGGAAGAGTGCTAATGTTCCAATATTCAAAAAGGGCAAGTGGGATTATCCAGGTAATTATAGGCTGGTTAACCTGACCTCAGTCCTGGGCAAAATAATAGAAAAACTGGTGTAGGATTCAACTAACAAAGAATTAAAGGATGGGAATATAATTAATGCTGATCAATGTGGTTTTATGGAAAATAGGTCTTGTCAAACAAATCTGTTTTCATTCTTTGGGGAGATTACAATTTGGTTGATAGAGATAATGTTGCAGATGTAATATACTTAGACTGTTGTCAGACATTTGACTCAGTACTGCAAAACATTCTGACTAAAAAATTAGCATTATGCAACATGATTAGAGGAGACATTGAATGGATTAAATAACTGGCTAGGTGGCAGATCTCAAAAAGTAGTTGTCATGGAGAATCGTCCTCAAGTGAGGATATTTCTAGTGAGGTTCCACTGGGATCAGTATTAGACCCAACACTATTAAACATTTTCATCAGTGATCTGGAAGTAAATATAAAATAGCTGCTGATAAAATTTGCAATGACACAAAGAGTGGCAAAGCCATAAATGATGAGGACAAAGCAGTCATATAGACTGTTCTGGTTGGCTTGGTAAACTGGGCCCGCTCAGAAAAAATGTGGTTTAGTATATCTAAATGCTAAGTTACACATCCAGGAACAAGGAATATAGGCCATACCTACAGAATGGGAGACTGGATCCTGGGAAGCAGTGACTTGGAAAAGGAGACAGAGGTTGTCA
Source organism: Chelonoidis abingdonii (assembly GCF_003597395.2). Lineage (NCBI taxonomy): Eukaryota > Metazoa > Chordata > Testudines > Testudinidae > Chelonoidis > Chelonoidis abingdonii. Next base: position 143,446,225 of record NC_133769.1, on the reverse strand, counting down.
CAGATCTTAGTGACTGCCCTTTGTTTGCCACCAACTAGGATTGCTGTGAGGGAATTCAAGCCTCTGTGCTCTGGTTCTGCAGGGTCTTTCAAGTCCCTGGAATCTGAACAGAGCCCAGCCACTGCCCTAATCTCACAGTCCCTAGGCATGCCTATTGATATATCTTCTATCTGGCACCTTCCTCTAAGTGTTGGAACCCACTGTCTCACCACCTAGCCCTCTGGGCACAGTAATGTCTCTTTAGACTCCTCTATACTTAATCACACCCTCTCCCAGACCTCCACCCAAAGGTGTGAAGCTTCTGGTTTACAATTTAACTCTCTCAGGGACACATAGATGTTGTAAAGCAATCAACACTCACACATCCATTGCTCTGTCTAACATCTCTATGCTCTTTTATATTTTATCACGTAAGGCATAAGAGAGTACAGATCATACTGAACAATAAAATATCTTAAACACAATGTCCCTCATTAGCTCACCTGTCCCTTGGGAGTTCTTGGGGGCTCATCAGTGTTCTATCAGGCAGGCAGGCAGGCAGGGTCTTCCATCCCCTTGTCTACACCATGCCTGCAGCAGCCTTCCTCACCTTAATCTGGTACAAAGCAGGTCTCTGTGAGTCCCTTGATAGACTCCTGCTGGGATCCTTTGCATCTTTTGTTCTCTTTCTGGTCACTTCCCATTACTCTCAAACCTTCAGACAAGAAGAGGAAGTGTCTTCTCCCAGCTAGAGAAAATTCATTGTCCTAAGGTGTTTTATTCTGAATAGACCATTGTTGAGTGCTGATCACTCACCATTGTATCTGGTCTGGCAGAGATATGACACAATCCTACTAACTCATGGGGGATCCACACATCTATATAGACATTCCATGACACAGTAACTTCATAAAACAATTTCATAAAATCATCCACAATTCAGAACTGGTATAGACAGAACTCCCAAAATTGTCTCAAAAAGTAGTTGCCAATGGAGAATCATCCTCAAAGAGGGATGTTTCTAGTGGGGTTCCACAGGAATCAGTACTAGGCTCAACACTATTTAACATTTTCATCAGTGATGTGGAAGTAAATATAAAATAGCTGCTGATAAAATTTGCAGATGACACAAAAATTGGTAGAGTGGTAAATAACAATGAAGACAGAGTATGCATTCAGAGAAAGCTGAAGGAAAGGGTAGATCCATTACTTAATGGGGAAGGAGAGCAATTAACGTTAACAGAGAAGGCTGAAGTGCTTAATGCCTTTTTTGCTTCAGTCTTCACTAAAAAAGTTAATCGTGACCAGATCTTTAACACAATGAATATTAACAGAGGGGAAGGATCTCAGGCCAAAATAGGGAAGAACATTTTAAAGAATATTAAATAAGATAGATGTATTTAAATTGGCAAGGTCCAATGAAATTCACCATAGAGTATTTAAGGAACTAGCAAAAGCAATCTCTGAACCATTAGCAATTGTCTCTGAGAACTTATGGAGGACAGGTATAGCACCTATCTTCTAAATGCGGGGGGGGGGGGGGAGTTAGGGAATTAGAGACAAGTCAGCCTAACTTTGATAAATGGAAAGATATTGAAACAAACAATTAAACAATAAATTTGTTCAAACCTAGAGGATAATAAGATGTGATTTGTCAGGAACAAAGCATGCCAAACCAACATATTTTCCTTCTTTGACAGGACAATTGACCTAGTGGATACTGGGGAAGCTGTAGACATGATATATCTGGAATTTAGTAAGGTTTTAATATAATCCCAAATGCCATTTTCATAAGCAAACTAGGGAAATACATTCTAGATGAAATTACTATAAAGTGGGTGCACAAGTAGTTGAAAAAACATTCTCCAAGCGTAGTTATCAATGGTTCACTATCAAACTTGGAGGACTTATCAACTGGGGTTCTGTAGGTGTCTGTCTGGGGTCTGGTACTCAGGTGATAGTGTGGAGAATATGGTTATAAATTTTGCAAGTGACCTCAAGCTGGGAAGCGATGCAAGCACTTTGCAGAACAGGATTAGAATTCAAAATTATCTTGATAAATTGGAGAATTGGTTTTAAATCAACAAGATAAATTCAGTAAAGATAAATGCAATGTACGACACATAATGAAGGAATAATCAAATGCACAAGTGTTTTGGTTTTGTTTTTTTGTTTTGTATTTTTTGATAAGCTAAAGAAAATTTGATGACCTCTTCTTGACCCACACAGCTCTGCCAAATGCTCCTCAATCCTGCTCTGTAGCAGCACCCCTTATTCCAGCCCTGGGCTCCCCTCACAGCTTTGCCAATGCCCCTCAGTCCTGACCTGCAACCCCCTGTTATTCCAGTGCTAGGTTCCCCACACAGATACACCTTCATCTGGAGATCCTGTACAGTCACAATTTTAATCCTCTTTTTTTCTGGCTAAAAATCAGGGGCCCCATGAGAGGTATGTGAAAGCAGCTCCGGTGTGTTCAGATGAACTTCTTCACGTCATTAGAAAACATAGAGTAAAAACCTACAGGGAAAGGAAGTTGGTGAGCCAGGCCTGGAAGTGTAGTGGGGGGTGGGAGGGGAACATTCCAGGCATGTCTGGATGAAAGTAAATTCCAATCGCTGCATCCCTCTTGCTCACTCTACCAGCCGCATCATGTCATTCATGTGACTACCTCTGTACTTTTCCCAGTCGTTGAAGAAGAGCTCTGTGTGGTTGCAAGCTTGTATCTTCCACCAGCAGAAGTTGGTCTAGTACAGCCAGTGGTTTTCAAACTCTTTCTCTGGTGACCCAGTTGAAGAAAATTGTTAATATACATGACCCAATGGAACTGGGGATGAAGGGGTTGGGGCGTGGGAGGGGGCTTTGGGCTGGGGCAGGGGATTGGGGTGCAGGAGGTGGTCAAGGCTCTGGGCTGGGGGTGCAGGCTCTAGGGTTGGTCCGGGGATGAGGGCGTTGGAGTGCAGGAAGGAGCTGCGGGTTTGAGGGGGTGGTACTCAGGGCTGGGGCATGGGATTGGGCCACAGGCTGACCTCCTGGTCAGCAGGGGTGCAGGGGTGCAGAGGCAGGCTTCCTGCCTGTCCTGGCACTGCGGACCCCAGAACCATCCAACAGCAGGTCTGGCTCCTTGGCAGAGGCATACAAGTGGCGCCACGTAGCTCTCATATGCAGGAACCAACCCCTTCCAGCTCCCTTTGGCTAGTTCCTGGCCTATGGGAGTGCAGAGCTGGTACTCGGCATGGGGGCAGCATGCGGAGCCCCATGGTCCCCCCACCTAGGAGCTGGACCTGCTGCTGGCTGCTTCCAGGGCACAGCGCAGTATCAGAACAGGTAGGAACTAGCCTGCCTTAGCTGAGCAGCACCACTGACAGGACTTTTAATGGCCTGGTTGGTGGTGCTGGCCATCTCCCCCTCTCTCTTATCTTCCTCCTTCTCTATTTCTCTCTGTCACCTCCACTGTTCTCTTTCCTGAGTTCCCCTATTCTCTCCCATCCGTTTCTTTATCCTTCCTCCTGTCTCCCTTCTTCATCTCTTTCTCTCCCTTTTTCTTCTTTAAAGTGAATTTGTTCCTGCCAAAAGGTGACAGATCAGCAGCCCAAGACGCTGAATCCTTCTCTTAGCTACCAGATCGGTTCAGAATGGGCAGCAGCAAAGCAATCTCTCCCTTACCCCCACTAGCATGCTTCAATTATTGTTGCCAACTTTCACTAATCACACAAAATCAAACACCCCTCCCCTACCCCTTCTCCAAGGCCCTGCCCCCTGCTGGCTCCATCCCTCCTCCCTCCCTCGCTCACTCTCCCCACCCTCACTCACATTCTCTGGGCTGGGGCAGGTGGTTGGTGCAGGAGGGGGGTGAGGGCTCCGGCTGGGGGTGCAAGATCTGGGGTGGGGCCAGAGATGAGCGGTTTGGGGTGCAGGAGGGGACTCTGGGCTGGGGTAGGGGGTTGGGGTGTTTGGGAGGGTGCAGGCTCCGGGAAGGAATTTGGGTGCAGGAGAGGACTCCAGGGTGGGGCAGAAGGTTCAGGACTCCGGTGGCGCTTATCACGGCTTCCAGGAAGCAGCCTCCAGGTCCCTGCAGCCCCTAGCCACCTGAGCAGCCAGGGATGCTACACACATAGCCTCGTGCCTGCAGGCGTCACCCCTCCAGCTCCAATTGATTGCGGGTTCTCGAACAATGGGAGTTGTGGAGCTAGCACGCAGGGTGGGGGCAGCGCATAGAGCCTTCCTGGCTGCTCTGGTGCCTGTGGGCCGCAAGGACCTGGAGGCTGCTTCCGGAAGCTGCCCAGAGCTAGGGCAGGCCTTAGCCCTGGGTCCCCGCTGTGCCAGCAACTGGACTTTTAACGGTCCAATCAGCAGTGCCAACCAGAGACTCCAGGGTCCCTTTTTGACCTGGCATTCCAGTCGAAAAATCAGACGCCTGGCAACCCTTGCTTCAATCCTGCCCTGCAGCAGTTAGAGGGGACCTCAGTCTCCATAGCTCATTCAGTCCTTTGCCTCTTAGTCTTTGTAGCTGAGACAAGTGATTCAGTAGTGCTAACTGAAAGGAGCGTGATGATAAAACTCAACAGTTATTTTATGATGTGGGTGTGCATCTGTCCCTCTGGAGACCAGACTGAGACTCACCAACTCATTTCACAAAGACCTTGCCACTAAGCATCAGATGGACATGACTCATGTTCATTAATGACTGTATTGTCAGGTACATAAGGCACTAGGCTAAGGCTTTGTCTATAGCAACACTTCTTGCATCTAAAGCCAGGGTGTAAATCTACCTCACATGAGCCTGCTATGCACTAAGGTCTTCTCTACATGGTGGGGTAATGCACAGTGGAGGGGGGCAGGCAGAGGAGGCAGCTCTGGGGAGAAGGGATCAGCCTGCATCCAGTGAGGAGGATTCGGTGGGGGGGTGGGGGCAGAGGAGGCAGCTATAGGGGGCAGGGACCAGCCTGCATCCAGTGAGGGGGATTGCAGGGGGCAGAGAAGGCAGCTATTGGGAGCAGGGACCCGCCTGCACGCAGTAAGGGGGATATCTGGGGGCGGGGGCAAGGAGGCAGCTCTTGGGGGCAGGGAACAGGACAACTTTAACTCTGCTCCCTTCTGCTCCTGCATTATGATACAATCTTTAGTTACATGGACACAAACTATTTTTTCCATTTCATTCCAGCCTCATTTGGTGCACAAGATGGACTGTATAGACTGAAAGTTCTTCAGGAGAAGCTGTTACCTTGCCCACTGGAATTCAGCCATCTGACTGATCTCCCCTTAGCAAAAACCCTTTTCCTGCTATGCAGACTACTGAATCCACTCTCCCTGGATTGAAAAGATAGTTTTGTGGCTTGTTGCTGCTTGTGCTCAGGATCTGTAAGGATACTTTAAATCAGAGGAGCAGTGATGCTTCTTGTTAGTTGTGCCGCTGTCTGGGGCTGTTTTGAGTTTTCAGAGGCTTTCTAGACCAACTAAATTAAAAACAAAGACAAAAAAACACCACTAAAGAAACAGACTTCTCTTCACCTTGTGAGTCTTTTCTATGTCTTTCTTTAAGTTAAGTCAACCAAAGTCAAATCTCTGCGGGTGAGTAGAGGATCCTCTCCAATCAACCAACCTCTGTTGGGACATGAGAAATGAACTCATAATGTGAGGTCCAAACCAATGTGAGTAAAACATTTTTTTCACATGGGAGCCTCTATTAACGTAATCAGCAAACTATGTTCCAGAAAATCACTGAGAAAGGTCTGGCTCTGGGTTTTTCTCATCTCTTTTCCTTTTTCTACATCAGTTTTTCTTCTGCATTTTCCACTACGATCTGTCACCCCATTTTAAGTTGTTGTCTCTCTCTCTGATTCACTCTAGCCTCCTTGTCATGTTACTACAGATTTAATCTCTCTCCATTCTCTGTTTCACCAGTTTCAGTTTGGCTCTTTTATTCATTTACTCCCTCCATTTTCTTTCCTTTCCCTTATGCTGTTGCTTCTCTTCCTGCTACCAAGCTAAACCTCCATCTAATGCTGAAGGTACATATATGCTTCCCCACCCCCATTAATGTAGCATTTGAGCACCTCAGAGTCTTTAAAGGATTTCTCCTTATACCACCACCATGTGGTAAGGAAGTACGATTACCCCATTTTACAGCTGGGGAACTGAGGAACACAGAGCCTAAGGGCTTGTCGACATGGGAGGTATTTCCAGTGGTACTAGTATAATTATACTGGTATAGGTAAACCACAATAGTTACACTAGTATAACCCCATGTGGCACTCTTGTTCCAGTATCAGAGTTCCAAAGCGACAGCAGCGAAATTGGAAAAAAAGCACTTTTATTCTGGAAAAAGAGCGTCCACACAGGGAGTTTTTTGGTGTCGCTATAAAGGTGTTTAAATTGACATATTTGCTTATACCCAGTCTGACTTTCCTGTGTAGAAAATCCCTAAGGGCTAGATTTACAAAGGGATTGAGGTATCTAAAGAGGCAGATTGGTGCCTTGTGGGTTTTTTCAAAAGCGCCTGAGTTAAGTACCTAAAACAGGGACTGTAGAAGCAGCAGAGGCTGGAATGACACCAGGAGGAGATAGACGGCCCACATAAAGCTTGACCGAGAGCTGATTGCTTCCCAGGGGCTTGATGTGAATGAGGGAAGGGCAAGCCGGTTGCTATGGCAACAGCTGCAGTCATCTGACTGGTTAGAGGTCAAAATGACAATTGACAATACAGGAGCAAATTAGTTTAAATCCGATAATAAAATCTAGGGAGGCCATTGGGATCACCACCTGCCCTGCAGCTGTCTCTGATATCCAGTCTTGGGACCCGCTTCACAGCTTTGCAGATACACCTCAATCCTGGCCTGCAGCCCCCCCTGCTACTTCAGTCCGGGGAGGCCTCACAAAGCTGTGATGACACAGTTCAGTACTGCCCTGAAACAACCCCTTGCTGTTTCTGATTTCCTGTGTCTGGGTGCCCATCTGGTTAGCATCACTCTTTCAGCCAGCAAAGTGATTGAAATACAGAAGTAATATATGCCCTGCCAATATGTTCACATAGATATTTATTGCCATCTGGTGGTTAGTTGATGAATAGGAGGAATAAATACAAAAGATTTTTCTCCATATACTTTCCTATCCATTCCTTTAGAAAAGCTCCATTCTCTTCCCTCCATTCCAGGAACTTTATTCTGTGTATAAGGTTCTTTATCAGACCCTCATCTTTAATTGCACCAAGAATAAAGTTGCCACATTATTCTTATTTTGGGTCAAATTTGTTAGGAATGTTAGAATCGTAGATTCATTGATTCCAAGGCCAGAAGAGACTACTGTGATCATCTCATCTGTATAACACAGGCCATAGAACTTCCCCAGAATAATTTTCTAGAGAGGATCTTTTAGAAAAAAAATCCAATTTTGATTTTAAAATGGTCAGTAACAGAGAATCCAACACAATCCTTGGTAAATTGTTCCAATGGTTAATTACCCCACTTAAAACTTATGTCTTATTCCATCTGAATGTCTACAGTTAGGTGAATACCAGCTATCCAATTTCAACCGAACACCTGATTGAAAAAGGACCCGGTGAGCAGCTCAGGTCAGAACTGCTGAGCCCAGGTCGCATTAAAGTAAGTCCATTGGGGCAGGGTGGCAGTCTCTTACCTGCTCCACATGCTGCCCAGATAACAACGCATTCCTTCTCTCCACCTCCTATCATAGGTCGCAGCCAGGGGGGACTCCCACGTACTGCAGCGCCTCATCTCGATTGACAGCTCCACAACTCCTATTGGCACGGAATCGGCCCAATGGGAAGCTGCGGAGCGTCTGAAAAGAGGCAGTGTGCGAGCCCCCTGGTCACGCCTCCACCAAAAGCCAGGGGTGTCGCCATTTCCAGGGAGCCCGAGGCTTAAGAGCCCCTAGAGTTGCAGCCTCCTGCATCCTACAAATCCTGCCCACCTTGAGCCGCTTCTGCACCCAAAATGCCCTCTTCCCATGATGGCTCCCCCTCTGGACCCCAAACCACCCTCCCCATCTGTAGAAAATGAGTGGGTGAGTGAGGGGAGACGCGAGCACCAGAGTGAGGGGAATGAGTGATCGGGGGGGGGCCTGGAGAAGCAATGGGGCAAGGGTGTTCAGTTTGGTGTAACTGGAAATTTGGCAACCATATATAACTTCCAGCCATTGGGTCGTGTTACGCCTTTGTCTGTTAGTTTTGAGAACCCATTGTTAAATACTTGTTTCCCATATAGATATTTATAGACTGTAATTAAGTCACCCCTTAAATTTCTCTTTATTAAGCTAAATAGATTGAGGTCCTTGAGGCTAACACTATAAGGCATGTTTTCCAATCCTTTAATCATTTTAATGGCTTTTCTCTGAACCCTCTCCAATTTGTCAACATCCTTCTTGAGTTGTTGACACTGGAACTGGACACAGTATTCCAGCAGCAATCACACCAGTGCCAAATACAGAGGTCAAATAGCCTCTCTACTCCTATGCAAGAGTCCCCTGTTTATGCATCCCAGGATCGTATTAGCTGTTTTGGCCACAGTGTCACACTGGGAGCCCAGGTTCAGAGAAAAAGGTTAGCCACTCCAGCTCATATCATGGCTGCATCCTGCCCTCAGCCATCATGTTTCCCTTTCACCTAGCAGGTAGGTTTCTCTGAAGTTCCTCACAGTCTTTTCTGCTCCTGCCTGACCTACATACATTTGGGTCATCTGTAAATTTTGCTACCTCACACTCAACCCCCAACCTTTCCAGGTAATTAATAAATACATTAATCAACATGAGACATAATACAGAACCTTGATACTCACACCTTAATCTTTTGCCATAATGAAAACTGACCTTTTATTCCTTCTCTGCCTTCTGTCTCATAGCCAGTTTTTGATTCATGTCAATACTTTCCCTCTCACCCCATGACAACTTAGTTTCTTTGTTAGCCTCTTGTGCAAGACCTTATTAAATGTTTTTTTTTTAACGTCTAAATAAATTGTGAACTGGTTCCCCTTTATCCACTACTTTACTGACACATTCAAAGAAATGTAAGAGATTTACGAAACACAATTTTCTTTTGCCGCATCTGTACAGGTTAGACCCTATCACATCATCATCTTCCAGGTGTTTTGTTATTGTTTTAAATTATCTTTTCAACCAATTTTCTAGGTACAGGTATAAGTCTTATTGATTGATCATTTGCCAGATCACTGCTAGCCCCTTTTTCAAATACAGAAACAACATTTGCTACCCTCCAATCCTCTGGACCAATGGTTAGGGTTTTTTTTTATGAGAGATGGCATATTTTTGCTAGCAGCTGCTCGGCCACTTCATACTTGGGCTCCTTCAGAACAGTTGGATATATCCCATCTTGGCTTTGTGACTTATTGATTTTCAGATGATTAGAGCTGTCAAGCGATTAAAAAAATTAATTGCAATTAATCACATGATTAAAAAATTAATTGCAATTAATTGCACTGTTAAATAATAGAATACCATTTCTTTTAAACATCTGTGAATGTTTACTACATTTTCAAATATATTATTTTCATTTACAACACAGAATACAAAGTGTACAGTGCTCAATTTATATTTATTTTTATTACAAATATTTGCACTGTAAAAAACAAACAAAAATATTTTTCAATTCCCCTCATACAAGTACTGTAGTGCAATCTCTTTATCAAGAAAGTTGAACTTAAAAATGTAGAATTATGTAAAAAAACCCTGCATTCAAAAATAAAACAATGTAAAACTTTAGAGCTTACAAGTTCACTCAGTCCTACTTCTTGGTCAGCCAATCACTCAGACAAACAAGGTTGCTTACAATTTGCAGGAGATAATGCTGCCTCCTTCTTGTTTATGTCACCTGAAAGTGAGAACAGGCATTCACATGGCACTCTTGTAGCCGGCGTTGCAAGATATTTGCCAGATGCACTAAAGATTCATATGTCTCTTCATGCTTCAACCACCATTCCAGAGGACATGCTTCCATGCTGATGATAATGATCCAAAGCAGTGCAGACTGATGCGTGTTCATTTTCGTCATTGAGTTAGATGCCACCAGCAGAAGGTTCATTTTCTTTTTTGTGGTTTGGGTTCTGTAGTTTCCACATAAGAGTGTTGCTCTTTTAATACATCTAAAAGCATGCTCCATACCTCATCCCTCTCAGATTTTGGAGGCACTTTTCAGATTCTTAAACCTTCAGTCGAGTGCTGTAGCTATTTTTAGAAATCTCACATTGGTACCTTTTTTGCATTTTGTCAAATTGGCTATGAAAGTGTTCTTAAAACAAACAGGTGCTGGGTTATCATCCGAGACTGCCATAACGTGAAATACATGGCAGAATGCAGGTAAAACAGAGCAGGAGACATACAATTCTCCCCCCAAGGAGTACAGTCACAAATTTAATTGATGCATTTTTTTTTAATGAGCATCATCAGCATGGAAGCATGTCCTCTGGAATGGTGTCCGAAGCATGGAAGGGACATACAAATGTTTAGCATATCTGGCATGTAAATACCTTGCAAAGCCAGCTACAAAAGTGCCATGTGACCGCCTGTTCTCACTTTCAGGTGCCATTGTAATTAAGAAGCAGGCATCACAATCTCCCATCAATGTAAACAAACTTATTTGTCTTAGCGATTGGTAGAACAAGAAGTAGCCCTGAGTGGACTTGTAGGTTCTAAAGTTTTACACTGTTTTGTTTCTGAGTGCAGTTATGTAACCAAAAAAAAAATCTGCATTTGTAAGTTACACTTTCACAACAAAGAAATTGGACTTCAGTACTTGTAAGAGGTGGATTGAAAAATACTATTTCTTTTGTTTATAATTTTTATAGTGCAAATATTTATAATAAAAATAATACTACAAAGTGAGCACTGTGCACTTTTTATTCTGCGTTGTAATTGAAATCAATATTGAAAATGTAGAAAAACATCCAAAAATATTTAATAAATTTAAATTGGTATTCTACTGTTATGTGTGATTAATTGCAATTAATTTTTTAATCATAATTAAATTTTTTTAGTTAATCGTGTGAGCTGTGATTGACTGACAGCCCTACAAAATATCAGATTGCTCCAGCACTTCTTTTTCTGACACCTTGTCCTCTGAGACCTCAGCTTGGTTACCAAAAAAGAGCAAGAAGGAGTAGGTATCTTCTCAATATCCTCTGTGCAAATAAAGCTTTAGCTTCTCAGCAATGTCCTTATCTTCCTTAATTGCTCCCGTTAACCTCTGGTGATCCAAAAGACCCATGGATTCTTTCACAGTCTTTCTGCTTCTGATAGACTTAGAGAGTCATTTTTACACCTTTAGCTATTTGTTCTTCAAACTCCATTTTGATACTTCCCAGAGAGGAGATGGGTACCACCAAGACAAAAGCACCACCCACTGAAACATCATGGAATGACAGGTTGGTCACAGATGCACACACAACACATGCACACAATTACCCTCTTACATATTGCCTGCTTTAATTTGCATTCCTGGTTATTGGCTTAACTAGGGTCAGGTTTTCAAATTTTGAAGAATTTCTGACTCAAATAGCCTCTCAGACATTGCCATTTAGCCATATTGGCTTACTCCTTATCTTCCTGGTTCCCTTTCTGCTCAGTGGTGCTCAGCATATCTTCTCAGACTTTTTTTTTTTTTTTTAAAGTAGCATACGTGCAACTTCAATGGATTTCACATCCTTTACTTTTTGATATGCTTGCCTCTCATTCAGGATGAAATGGCATGACTGTTCAGTGATCAAATGTTACGTCCAGCCTAATTCTCAGACTGGCCGTCTCCAAAGTGGAAAAGTGACTGTAAATGAGTACTGCTGTGTTTTAGAGTCTGTGAGGTGTAGCTCTTCTCTGAAAAGTTACCGGAAATATAGCATTGTGTGGGTCTGTGTTTATTGTTTCACAGCCACTCCTGAAACAGATCTGCTCAAGCAAAAAAAGGACAAAAGATTTTTCTACTACCAGACCAACCACCTCAACCTCAGAATCAACCTTTCCTTCTTGTGCATCATTGCCAATAACAAAGTTCTGCAGGCCAAAATCTGCCCTCAGTGACACCTATTCTACCGCACAATCTTCAATGGGTTTCCATAGGTACAACTGATTGAAATGTAGCACACAATTCTGCTGATGTTGCCAAGGAAGGAATAGAATTCAGCTTCCGCTCGCTGAGCTATTTTGACTCAGCAGGGCAAATGGGCATAAAAACAGTAAAAACTTATTTTAATCAGTCGAGTCAGCAGATTAGTCAGAGCACATCCTGGGAACATATCTGCTGAGTAAGAAGGCACCTCTTTTATATAGTAACTTTTGAAAGGACTGGGCTATAACTGAGATCTGCTCTTTGAGCCTGTACTGACACACCATACACAACTGTATCTCAGCAAACTTCTGCCCCCTACCATCTGAGGCTCACTATCTATCTGAAATACTTACATGGCTCCCATCCCAATAGTATCAGAGTGCCTCACAAGCGTTAAGATATTTATCTTCATAACACCCCTGTGAGATAGGAAAGTGCTATTATCCACATCTCACAGATTGGGAACCGCAGAACAGAAACTATAGACCTGATCCAAAGCCTACTGAAGTCAACGGAGTCTTTCCATCAGCTCTAATGGGCTTTGGATCAGCTACCAAGGATCAGATTTTTAAAGGGAATTAGGCTTCTAAAAAGGCAGATAGTCAACTAAATCCATCATGTAGGTGCCATGACATTTTCAATACTGTCACTCAGGCACTGCCTCACTCCGTAGGTGCTTAAGGTTCTACCAGTCAACAATTTTAGAAGAGCCCAAGTCAGTGGTTCTCAACCCTCAGCCTGCTTGTGGCCCAATCAGCACACAGCTGCGGCTCATGTGACTTCCTCAGGGCCATACAGGTAGTACATATATTGTGTGGATGTGGCCCACATAACACATAGAGACATGGGCAACACATGAACTACTGGCTTGGGGAGGCTAGCCACCAGCCCTGCCCCTTCCACACACACCCCCGCTGGAGCCCAGAGACCCCTGCCACACTGTGGCCACCAACCTGGTCCTGCCCCCCAGCCCCAGAGCGCCAGGAGAGCAGCCAACATGCAGCCCCAGCCTCCCCAGCCCTGGAGCGTGGGAGAGAGGTTGGGTAGCGTGCGGCCGCAGTCCTCTCAGCTCCAGAGCCCCGGGAAGGCAGGTGGCCCCAGCCTCCCCAGCTCTGGAGCACAGGCAGCATGCAGCCCCAGCCAGAGCACTGGGGGGCTGGAGCAGGACAAGAGCCACTGCACGCGGGGAGCAGGGGGGCAGGGCCATGCTTGGCTGTCTGGGGAGGCACAGCCTCCTCCAGCCTATGTGACCCGCCTCCCATGCATAGAGAGCTACACAGGTGGCCCACAATGGTTAAATAGATTGAGAACCACGAACCTAAGCGCTGCTGCTGCCCCAAGGCAAATGAGCTGCTCAGTGCCCTAGCTCAAGCCAAAAGCCCAAAGCAGGATTTTTAAACTAGGTGAGGGAACACCTATTTTTCTAGAAGGGCCCAATCCTGTAGATGTACTCTGAGATTGCCTAAAATTCATCAGACCCCACAGAGGGAGGTGGTTGGAAGACAGCTGAGGCAGCGGAACATAAGGCAAATGTGAGAGAGGTATCAAGCATGAGTTGGAGACAGACAGAGAAAGATAACTGGCTACTAGGGCATGGGCTACCTAAGCAGCTGACCTGGTTTAGGTGCCTGACTCCAGGAGAGCATTCACAGCTGAGGATCCCAAGTAGATCAGCCAGGCACACCAAGTCAGCTGCTTAGGCACCTAAGCCTCCCCCCACACCCTATCTCCCTCTCTTTAGCATTTCATTCTTGGCTAGGTTAGGCGGCTCCACACACTGCTGTCTGGCTCCTGAGAATGCCTTTCTTAAGTGTTTAACTATCCTCATGCATTCTACAGGGAGCCTAGGCAAAGCCACCTCACACAGGGCTGAAAATTCCAATTGGATTGTGGACCACCGAGGGGTAGGCATTACTCCGCTAAGCCAAGCAACACATAAATCTTTTTAAAAATCTGGCCCCAAGTGACTTGCCCAAGGATACATAAGAATACAAGAATTGCCATAGTGGATCAGATGTAAGGTCCATCTAATCCAGCATTCTGCCTCTGACAGTGGCTAGTACCAGATGCTTCAGAGGGAGATGTCAGGATCCTCCAGTAGGCAGATGGGAGCTAATCTGCCCTCCCCCACATATGTTTCATCCTGGTCCCTAATAGTTAGAGACTGACTGAAACCCTGAAGCACAAGGTTTAATATCCCTTCAAAATTTGTCACCATTAATTATAACTCTGGATATTCTTGATATCCATATAAATGTCCAGTCCCTTTTGGAATCCTCCTAATTTCTTGGCTTTAATTACTTCCTGTGGCAATGAGTTCCACAGTTTAATCACACGTTGTGTGAAAAAATATTTCCTTTTATCAGTTTGAAATTTCCCACCTTTTAATTTAACAAAATATCTCCTTGTTCTTGGTTTATGAGAAAAGGAGAACAGAAGTTCCTGATCTACCTTCTCTAAGCCCTTCATTATTTTATATACTTTTATCACATCCCCTCATATCTGTTTCCTTTCTAAAGTAACAATACTAATCATCTCTTTTCATATGAGAGATTTCCCAGGTCCTAGATCATTCTCGTTGCTCTTCTCTGAACACCCTTTAGTTCTGCAATAGCCTTTTGGAGATGGTGTGACTAATACTACACACAGTATCCAGATCAGGGCACACCACTGATATATAAGGGCACTATAAAATTCTCTGTTTTAACCTCCATGTCATTCCTTATGTATCTTAACATCATATGTTTTTCTGACTGCATGTGCACATTGAGCAGAAGTTTTACTGAACTGTCTACAGTTAGTTTAGAAACCTGTGAAGTGTATGACTGTCACACAGGAAGCCTGTGGCACAGCAGGGACTTAAAACTGCGTCACACAAGTATCAAGCTTTAGTGCCCTAACCACACTCTACCATCATTCCTCACTCTCCTCTTCATTTCTCTTCTTGAGGTTTACCAACACCTTAAAGGGCGGCTCTACCTTGAAGTGACTGTATTAAAATGACTTCTTACTCAGGTCTGCTTGTCATTGTGGGTGAAACGTATCCCTGTGCAGTGGGCATGAGTGGAACTTAAGCAGGCATAGGCCTTGTGCTACCCCTCTATGAAGAGATGGATTTCACCGTGTGATTTTCAGTCATATCTGCTAACTTTAGTGAATAAAACAAGATTTTAACTGCTATTTCACTCCTGTCTACCCTGCAGAGTCCACACAGCTAAGGGATAATGACTGCTGGGATATTATTCTCACTCATGCATCAACAGAAGAACTTTTAACTGAGTTCTGAATGCAAAATGTTTATTGTTTGTGATGCATGAACCAGAAGAACCAAGCCCAACTGTCAGATCCTATCTTGTGTTTGCAGGACCAGTCGTTAGAGAAACACCGTTTTACTAGTAAACTGAACAGATCTAATGTGGGGATTGCTGAGACACCAGCATGGAGCCTCATGATGCCATTTTTAGTGGCAATACTCACTTGAAAGGATTTTTTTTTCCTTAAAAAGGTGTTTTTTAGGAGAACCACAGATTATATTATACTATATGAATTCCTTTCCCCAATGATCCTTAACCTCCCCTTGTTTTGGATCCCTTTCTTTGTCTTGCGGTGTTTGTATTATTAGACAGTGGCATTTCAAAATGTGTTATTGATACTACACTTGGTTTTTATTTAGTTGTGCAGTCCTGAATGGGTTGGAGATGGGGATTTGTGCATGACAGAAAGTCTCACATTATTAATTATTAGTTTGTCGAATTTCTCTTCTAAATCCATGTAAGATCCAGGTCTCCTCTTGTTAAAACTATTAATGAGCAAGACCTGTATTGTCTCAAAGACCCTCTCTTTGCACCCCACTGCAGTAACTGTGGTCGGCTAGAATCTTCATGGGAGCCAGGAACAGAGCACTCTTGGTGGGGAGTCTTCAACTGTGCTACCACCAGACTCCAGAAGCTCAAACTTAGTAAGCACCTATAGGGAGGAGCAATACAAAACCAAACCTTCACACAGGCCATACCTAATAACAAAGCTAGATGGTAGTCTAACATTGTTCCTCCTGGAAAACAGTCTCCATATCTGATCCAGATTAAGGCCTGAATCCACAAAGTGATTTAGGTGGTGAGATACACCCCAGATGTTCCCAGGAAGTGGCTCACATCCCAAGCTGTAGATGAAGGTGAACAGCCCCTCTCCATCCCCAGCCCCTGTCACTGCCAATCTGACCTGAGGGAAAATTCCTTCTCGATCCCAAATATGGTGATCAGTTAAACCCTGAGCATGTGAGCAAGACCCAGGTAGCCACATACTTGAGAGAGAGAGATGCCACCTCAGAGCACCTGCCCACCCTGTCCAATGTCCCATCTCCAGCTGTGGCTATCTCTGATGCTTCAGAGGGAAAAAGGAGAAAAAAAACCCCACACACCACAAAAACCTTAAGAATACATTATGGGGGTAGTGCAGGGAAGAAATCTCCTCCTGACCTCTGCAAGCGAGTAGCTGAAGCCACGAAGCATGAGATTTTAGGAGCATATGACATAAACCGAAATGGACCTCTAAGGCTGCCGAGACCTATCCCTCACCAGCACAAGCAACCCCATTATACAATCCCACTCATAAATTTGTCCAGTTGTCTCTCAAAACTGTTTGCTCCCAAAGCTCCTGTTGACAGGCTTTTTCAGAACTTCACTTTTCTGATAGTTAGAAACTTTCTCGTTTCCAGCCTGAATTTTTTCATGGCCAGAGTACACCCATTTTTTCTTGTGCTATGCCAACTTAATAATGCCACCTTCACAAGAGGTGTAGAATCAATGTCAATGTAATTAGGTCGATACAGTGTCATTGTAAACACTGTGCTGCTTACATCAGTGGTTCTTAACCAGGGTTTCAGGGTCCCCTGGGAGGGCATGAGCAGGTTCCAGGGGGTTCTCCAAGCACAGTCAGCATTAGACTCAACATTGAAAAACAAAAGCCCCACTGCATGGGGCTGAAGCCCAGGGCCTTGAACCCCACCAGCCAGGGCTAAAGCTGAAGTAATGCAGCTCTGCGTGGGCCAACAGGCACGGGGCCCCAAGCAATTGCCCTGTTTGCTACCCTCTAATGCTGGCCCTGGCTTTTATATGCAGAAAACCAGTTATTGTGGCACAGGTGGGCCGTGGAGGTTTTTATAGCATGTTCGGGGGCCTCAGAAAAAGATTGGGAACTCCTGGCTTACATAAACAGTTATTGGCGTTCAGAAACCATCCCACACTGACAATCCAATCAGTACAAGTGTGCCTGGTCAGGACATGCACCACAGACAAGGGACAAAGTGTAGACACGTACAAGTGATGTAATTACTTGGGCACCTGTATGCCAACATTTACTGTAGACTTGTCCTCACAGTGCCACAGCTAAATACAAGGTGGAACAGACTACTCTTTAGCATAACATATTTCAAGGGATCCTTCAAGGTGGAGTGGTCCTGTTAACACCCCTCCAGTCATAGGGAGGGATAGAGGAAAACAGCTGGGATTATTAATAGGTTATAGACTGTTGTAATAAGCCATCAATCCAAAGTCTCTGTTCAGTCCATGATTTTTAGTATCTAGCAAAGTTATGAATTTAAGCTTCCAGCTAGGTCTTTTGAAAGCACTGTAC
>NC_133769.1:143381495-143427003 GCF_003597395.2 Chelonoidis abingdonii | reverse complement strand
CCTCCCCCACTATAACCCGAGACCATTACTCTTTGTTCTGTCATCTGCTACCACTGAGAACAGCCCAACTCCATCCTCTGTGGAACCCCCCTTCAGGTAGTTGAAAGCAGCTATTAAATCCCCACTCACTCTTCTGCAGACTAAACAATCCCAGTTTCCTCAGCCTCTCTTCATAAGTCATGTGCCTCAGGCTCCTAATCATTTTCATTGCCCTCCACTGGACTCTCTCCAATTTGTCCACATCCTTCCTGTAGTGGGGGGCCCAAAACTGGATGCAATACTCCAAATGTGGCCTCACCAATGCCAAACAGAGGGGAATAATCACTTCCATTGATCTGCTAGCAATGCTCCTACTAATTCGGCCCAATATGTCATTGACCTTGGCAACAGGGGCACACTTCAGACTCATATCCAGCTTTTCAGCCACTATAATCCCCAGGTCTTTTTCTGCAGAACTGCTGCTTAGCCAGTTGGTCCCCAGCCTGTAGTGGTCCATGGGCTTCTTCCATCCTAAGTGCAGGACTCTGCACTTGCCCTTGTTGAACCTCATCAAATTTCTTTTGACCCAATCCTCCAATTTGTTTAGGTCACTCTGGACCCTATCCCTGCCTTCCAGTGTATCTACTGCTCCTCTCAGCTTAGTGTCATCCGCAAATTTGCTGAGGGCAATCCATCCCATCATCCAGATCATTAATGAATATGTTAAACAAAATGAGCGCCAGGAACCTTAGCCCTGCTATTCCAGTCCTGGGCTCCCCACACAGCTCTGCCAATACCCCTCTGTCCTGCCTGCAGCTCCCCTGCTATTCCAGTCCTGGGCACCCACAGCACCTGGGCAATGTCCCTTGGCCCTGCCCTGCAGCTCCCTTGTCACCCCATGGATGAAACTATGTCTATGCAACTGTAGATGGTTAAAAAGGGTAGGTATTTTATATCCTGGAGAGTCACATAGGTATATGGCATGAGACCACATATGAGAACTGTGTGTTATATACAACAGGAAAATGTAAATTTATCACATTGTGGTAAAGTGGTCAATTATTATATGGAACAAGGCATTTGGAGTGGAGCAGGGGGTGGAGCTGCAGAAAAGATCTATCGTCTGGAGGAGATATTCTTTCATGATAATTTATGTTATTAAATGGTTATCTTTCATTATATTCAGTGGAGGACATATATTATTTCAGGTGGGAATTATCATTGGAAAATTAAATTATCCCACAGGGAAATAAGAGATAATCACAGGGGTCATGAATTATTCTAAGGGAGTATGAGATTATTTTTGTTATCTTAAAGGAGTATATTAGATTATAAAATACAAAATTATGAAATTAACATGTAGGATATATTATGCCAGAAAGGTATAAAATTATCATATAGTGTTTGTTAAATTATTACTCAGGATACGTGGCTATCACAGTGCCAGGCATAAGATTACCAAATGGGAGGATGTATTGCACCAAAGGAAAAGAACTTAGCATATGGGGAGATAGGAGTTTGTCACTTGAAACTTTATGTGTTGAGACACAAGAAACTATATAGGTAAGAGATGGCACGTGATGAAATAGGGGTGTAAAATTAGGTTCCTAAATGCATTTTTAGCCATTGACCTTAGTGCGACCTATTGGGCACTCAGCATTTTTGCAAATCAGGCAAGTATCTAAACACGGATTTGAAGTGTCCAGTGTTAGGCTCCTATTTCTGAAAATCTTGATCAAGATCCCGAAGAATAGATGGCACTAGCTAATATATTACATAGGGATATACAGTATGTATTTTAACAAGGAAGAATGAGACTGGGAACATGGTATTTAGGAAATTTTCATTTGTACATTTTTTCAGGAATAGTAAAGTAAAACCCAAAGAAACACGTGGTTTTGAAAAATTATAGTTAGGGGGAAATAAAAATATTAGAGTATCTTCAGGTCACATTAGATTACAAAGGTATCTGTTTACCACTACTGTTAATTGTGAATGAGAAAACAGGCCTTATTTGGCCAGGATGTAGAAATTAACCACCATCAAAAGGTGTGGGGTCCTGACTGCCAAAAACAAAGCCACCTCCCTCACCTCTCTGGATACCAGAAACCACAAGTGCTGACCATCCATCTGTCAAAATCTCCAGCTTTCCCGGATATATTCACCATTCAGTCAAGTGTTTTCTACATAAAAGCCTGTTGACAGCTTGAAAATATAGAGGCATCATAAATTGAATTTAATATAAAAATAAATTACACAAGGACTACTCTATTCTTTTTCTGTCTCCTTCTGTTTTCTCTTGTTTTACATTTAGATTGTAAACTCTTTGGGGCAGCAACCATCATTTTGTTCTGTTTGTTCAGTACCTTGCACAATAAGGTCTGGAAAGGGAGGAAGATTATTACACCAACTGGGATCTGATGGAGGGATTACCACAAGATTTAGAGGGTTAGGAAAGTTATCATCTGGGTTGGGGGGAGATTATCATATGAGTTGAGGCCCCCATGAGGACATGGGAGATTGTCAAATTGGGACACTAGGTGGAAGATTGGGAGTAGGTTATCAAATAGATTGTGGGGATTCTTACCAGGTTTAATGGTTTTGAGGAGATAATCAAATGGTAGGGTTAAAAGATTATCTCAGATTGAGGGGATATCATCAGAGGATTAACAGTCACATAGGCTCAGGGATGGTAAGAGATCATTATGAACTGGGACATTACATGGGTTCGGTGAGGTTATCAAGCATATCTGAATTATCTCACTGAGATAAAATTATCTGGGTTGGAGGGGCATTATTTCATGCAGGATTGCAGGAAAGTTATATATTGATGGATAATATCAATATTTACTTTAAAGCATTTTTTAGATTTTTATTTAAAAATTTACAGCTGTGGGAAATTAGGGGGTGTAGTATTTAATGACAGTAGATGCTGAGATTCAAGAAGTTAAAGCTTTATAACCATTAACAACTAATAGTCAACATCACATGTCAACATATACAAATATCATTAAATCAAACTCTGATTAATTCACAAGTAGCATTTGTTTTACTTTGCCTAGCTGTACATTTTGATTATCACGGAAACATTTTTTTCATTGGTTTGTGTGTGTGTGTATGAAATTTACATTTACCAACATTTACTGAAAAAAATCTAATCTTTCCAAGCCTGATTAGTGCCTGATTTGTCACAGGGATACTGATGTGTGTGTGTTAGTGTTACTGAAAAGATGATCGTGTACGGGAATATTACATGGGCTGGGATTATGGATTGGGGTGATATTCCCCAAACGGATGGGGGGTATTTTCCAGGTGGGTTTAGGAAGTTATTCCTTGGGGTGAATTTAGGAGGGTTATTCTCTAGGCGTGGGGGGGAGGGGTATTCCCGGGGTAGGGCTGGGTACCCCCCTCTCTAGGAGCCTCCTTAACCCGGAGAGGCGGGGGCGGCCGCGGTCGGGGGGAGCCGCGGGAGGCGGAGCGGAGGCCGGGGAGGAGCCGGGGCCTGCAGTGGAGCCGCAGCCCGGAGCAGCCGGAGCAGCAGCCGCAGCAGCCGTGGGAGCGGCAGGGCCCGGGAAGACTCAGCGCCGCCCGGACGGGCCCCCCCGCAAGGAGCCCGGGGAGCCCCCCAGGAACGAGCCCGAGGCCCGGCGGGAGGTGGCGGAGGCGGCCGCCGAGCCCCGCTCAGCCCAAGAGCCGCCGCGGCCTCCAGTGGCAGCCGGGCCCGGGCGAGAGGAGCCGGGGCCTGGGGAGGGGGAAGCCAGGGGCAGCCCCGGGGTGACAGCCCTGCCCCCCGTTCCCCCGCGGGAGAGACCCCAGATCCCAGCCGTGGGGAGAGAGCCTCATAGGCAGCTCCCTGATCCCCAGCCACGGGGGCGAGACCCCGATCCCCAGCCCCAAATATCTGCCAAGCGGCGGACGCAGCCCACTGAGCGGGGCGTGACTCTCTGCAGCCCCCTTTCCATCGGGTGTGGAGCCACTCTCAGCTCCCCAGGAGCTCGTCAGAGGGCGCAGAGGGACCCCCTCCCCCATCCCTCCAGATCTAAAATAGACAAGGAGACACCCCCTCCCCCATTTTTCCCAAGCTCAGCCAGACAGTCAGTGGGGAACCTCCGGGAGAGAGACCCCTGAGCAAGCCCTCAAATGCTTAGCCAGAAAGAAGCAAAACCCCAAATAGTTACCCAGTAATTAATTAACACCCATTCAGTACCCAACAACAAAGCAAGGCCCTGGGGAAGAGACACCCCTCACCAACTGGCAGTGCTAGAACAGAGTTCTAGATACCAGCCTGGCAAGGGGCACTCCCCCGTGAAAGAGGAAATAGCCCCACACTCCTATAAAAAGACTATCCCAAATATTCCATGTAAGGTAGGGGAGAAACACCTGCCAGCCAGCCACCAGGGAAGAGAAAAGAGACTTCCCTGAAATATCCACAGTTAGTAAGAGGAACTTCCCCAGAAAAGGGGGAGATTTGCCTCCCCCAAAAGGGGACGTGAACCTATAGGGAAGAGAAAAGGGACCCCCAGTTAAGGAGGGAAGGGGGAATTGATCTCCCATATAACCAGAGAGCCAGTGGGGAGAAGAAAACAGTATCACCCCAAAGTGACACCCCTTAAATAGTTAGCTATTAAAGAAGAGAGAAAGGAGGAGATCCCTATCCTAGGATACCACCAGCAATTTAGGGGGCAGACAGCCCCAAGCAGATCATTCTACCTCTCAGGCCCCAACTTCATCCACAACCCCTTCCCTCTCAAAATCTGAAGATGATCTTGGAATAGCTGGCAGCAATGCTCTGAGGATGGAGTCCAGCGGAGGAGTGTGAAGGGCAGAACCGCCAAAACCAGTGCTGGAGATAACCCCCCCCCCTACAGAAAATCTTCCAAACAGAGTGAGTGACCACATTACAGCATCCCTCTTTTCCCCTCAGTTCTCCTTCTGTCTATTCCTCTCTATCCTCGCTTCCCATCAATTTTCTCTTCTGTCTATACCTCTCTGTAGCTCTCTCCATCTTCTCTCTGTCTTCCCATTTCTGAATTCTCCCCACTCTTCTTTCTTGGTGTGCCTTTCTCCATTTTTATTTCTGGAATTATTTGTCTCCTTTTATTTATTATAAAGAGCTGGCCTGATTTTTGTTCCAGTGCATTGCTTTTTGGAGACCCTAGCCACAGGGAATTGTATCCAAGTCCCTCTGGCATTCTCCATCCACCATCCGTCATTACTGTATTGACTTTATTGTGGACTCAGCCTTCATCACTGACATGAAATACATTTCTGTCATCCGGGGGGCAATACGCAGGATTATAGGATTATGTTGATTGAAAAGACTGTGGAGAGGGAGGGTGAATCCTAGCACTTGTGCCCTAGGGGTGTGTATTATGCATTGTTCATGAGGCTATGTGTGTGAATCTTGCTGCTAGTATCCTAGGGGTTGGAGAAACCCACTGTGCTTGGGACTGGGAGTTGTGTGAATATCAGTATTAGTACTCTCGGATGTAGATCCCACTGTACGCAGGGGCTATGGGAATGAATCCTGGCATTGGTGCCGTTTGGTTTGAATTCCATCGTACCCGGGGTCTAGGAATGAAAATCTCTGTGGTAGTGCTGATGGAACCCGCTTTCAGAACTACGAGGATCCATTCCATTGCTATTACCCTTCACATGTGGATCCTGCTCTATTTAGGGTCTGGGGATGTGAATCCTGATGCTTGTGTCATGGGGTACAGGCCCTGCTGCCTTGTGAAAATGGGATAGTTAAATCCCACACCAAGGGAGCCTGCTGACACTAGCACAGTGCTCCTTCTCCTTCCCCAGAAAACACACTTGCCCTGGGTCATTCACTCGGAAATCAAGTCCAAAAGAAACATCTCCTCAAAAGAGACTAATTCAGATTCCTTCAGCAGATGCAGCACCCCAAAGACAATCCCATATAATTCTCAGCCCGAGGTATCCCTTTCCCTGTTCATTCTCCTGAGACAGTTGCAAGGAAATCCAAGGCCAAAGGATCCCTTGCTGTGACAAATACCAACTCAGACTCCAGTAGGAAAATACATAGTAACAGGGAAATCCAAGAATGAGGATCAAGAGGGATTCCTTGGTGTAACTGGATAGGAAGCTCAGACAAAAGTGTGTGAGGTCACCCCCGGATGACTCCCCACCTTTGCCATTGCATTTTGACCTCTGTGATTCTTAGGGTGGCACAGTGGATTTTACAGCGGGAGACTGAAACCATAATGTTTGTGTTCTGGGGGTGCTGTAAGATGCCCTCCCACTTGTTGCTCTCTAGTTTTGCAATGCATCTGCTTTGAGTAGAATACCTTGTCTAGTGCAAGGAAGGCAATAACTGAAGCAATTTGGGCTTCGTACACTCAAAGGTATTTACTGACTCTTCCTGCTCTTGGGGTTAATTTACCTTCCTCTGCCCCAGCTCTTACAATAATGACTTGACATTTTTCTAGTGCCTTTGGTTCAGTCGGATGCCACAGCACTTTACTGAATGTGTATGCCAGCCATGCAAAATTCTGCTTGTCCACAGCAAGTAATATTTTGAGGGGGGTATAAAAGATTTGCATTTTCATTCTTCTCTGTCATTGTGATAAAGGATGAGTTTTTAGATTTTGTGGCTAACCTGGTAAATATGACAGTTTTGCAAGACGGAATGCTGTGTGGGGTCTGTGCATAATTGTTTATTTATTCATTAATTGCTGACAAAGTACTCAGTGCTAATCTAGACACACAAATTAGGACAATCTCTGCCCTGAAAAGCTTGCAGTCTGAAAGACAGATATGCAGAAGCCAGGACATGCTGGTAAATCCAGGGGATGGAGTAACTTGAGAGTTGTATGGTTTGCTGTTTTTTGTTGTTGTTGCTACTTATTTAAGTGGATTGGGTTAGGGATGGTCTTAATATTTAGTCCTGCCAATGAGTGAAGGACACTGGACTAGATAACCTCTCAAGGTCCCTTCCAGTTATATGATTCTACACTTCTATGATTGTTAACCCAAGGCTGAAATGCTGCTGCCTCTGGGGTGGAATGCTGCAGCCATCCTGTACCAAAGATGTTACATAAAGGGGTAAGGTGGGAGGGGAAGGGAAGAATATTACCCTCCATGAGCGTACAAGGTGCTTTACAGACAAATACAGGTCTATGTCCTTAGGAATGTAACCAAGATGTTCAAATCTGGGTGCCAGTCAGGCTTCTAAATCCACCTAAACAAGTGACCTGATTGTTGTAAGTGTCCATCAGCCCACAGTTGACTTCAGTGAGAGCTGCTAGGTGCTCAGCAGTTTGAAAATGAGGCTACTTATTTAATTGCCTGAATATTGACTTAGAAGCCTAACTTCAGGCACTCAGGCTTGAAAATCTCATCATTACAATATAAGAAATATAATCCTTTGAGGTGCTGAGTGTTCTCAATTTCCAAGGAAGTCAATGAGAGTTGAGGGTACATAGTACCTTTCAGGGTCAGGCCCTAAATAAGATTTCACATTAAATGAGAGAAATTAAAGGGGCAGGACAAGGGTTATCTAAATGAATGATAGCATATAACATTAGTCTCATCATGTCTCGTTAGTTCCTTGGATTTTGTTTTAAAACCCATGGTTTTATGGACAGTACCTGGGATCAGGATAAGGGATCAGGCAATGTCATATTGAACTGAAATAGCAGGGACAATTTAAGGAGGCTGAATCTTAGTACCCAATTTGGAATCTGGTTGCGACCCTTGATTCTTGTGAAAATTATTGAATTCAGGGAGGTGGAACACTTGTAAATTCAATGTTTTTGCTTTAAGAAATGTTACTGACCTTGAATGCTAGAGTCTGTTCCTTGGTTCTCTTTTTAACCGCAGGGGCCACAGCAAAGTAGGCATCTTCCATACACTATTCCCACCAATGGACCTCAGCCCTGGCCTTGTGTAGCCACCTGTAGTGGGGAGTTCGGTCTCCATGACCTGTTCAGACTTTTGGCCTCTGCTGAGAATGTCAGCAGGGAGACCTATTAATGCCATTTGTGATATGGACATCTGTCCATGAAGAACTGGACTAAGACAAGTAATTCATTTCCCCAATTCTCCCCAGTAATCATCTAGTCACCCTAATCTAGGGCCAGATTGTAATAACCATTACCTTACAGGCAGAGCCCTGGGAGTTCTACAGCTGCAGAATAGTGCTTCAGAATCTCAGCTTTCATTTTAAAATAAATTATATTTCTAGGCCTGATGGTTTTGAAGATAACCTTGAGAACATGAATCAGATATTTGAGTCTGCAGAAGGTACTCATTCAGGCTCTAAGACGTGTGAACTGCCCATTCATCTCTATTGGATGTTAACCTGGAAATCTAAAGATAACTATTTAAATGTCAATAATCACTAACTGTTTCACTGCTAATTATTTAAGAGAAACATCTAGCTAATGTGCTCTTCCCATTCCCAAACTGCCTCCCACACCTCCCTACCTACCAATAGCCCCAGCTGTTCCCTATCCTGCTCTCAAAATCTTCAGCTTGCACTATGAAAATGTCTATGATACGGTTATGCACTGTAAGCACAAAAATCTGTGGCATATTAGAAAAGTGACAATGTGGAGACAGTTTAAAATAAATTGCATTTAATATACAAATGAATAACACAGGGGAGACTGTACTGAATGCACTATTCATTTTCATATTTAACTCATTTTAATACCTCCATTTTAAAATGTAAATGAAGCTGGTGCGGAATATCCAAAAGGGCTCAATCCAGAGACCTTGTAGTAAAGTTCAGGGCCATCTTGTTAAGAAATTCTTGGGGCTTTACTGAAATGTGAAAGGCTTATTATCCATTCTCCCATCACAACCTGGGGCCTGATTGGGATTGATGCCCTAGAGGTGAAAGACTCAGTATCCTGTTGCTGTGACTAGTTTTCCTCTGCTGATTCTCACTCCATGTCAGCACTCTCCTCAAATCCGTTCAGTGGCTTCCTATCTGTTATTGCATCAAATTTAAGTTCTGCTTGTGCACCTTTAAGGCCCTGCGCATTTTCACTCCACCTACCTCTCTGCTCTGATTTCCTCCTACTTGCCTGCACTCCTCCCAGTTCTCTCTTTACTGATCTCTGCATCTCTTTTTTTCCACTCTTCTTTGGGCCTTCTGTCCTGCTGCCCTCTATGCCCAGGACACTCTCCTTGTCCTCATATGCCAAGCATCCTCCATTTCCTCCTTAAAACCCATTTCTTCCAGGAATCTTTCCTAGCTGCAGCGCACTGAGTCCTCATCAGTGGTCTTCCACACTGGTGTTGTGACCTTGTCTTGGCTTTGCCTTTGTTAGATCATATGGGAGCAGGGACTTTGTTTTATTTTGAGTTATATCAAATACCACATCCATTAATGCAGATGTATAATGAATAATCATTCTGATTCTGCTGAACTATCCAGTCCTACCAGCGTGGAGTAGTAGTGCTTTAGAGGTGAATGACTCCATAATCTCTCTGACTCATCCAGTCTCCCACCCTTCCTGTTTAACTGCCCCTCCACGTGTGGCTGGGCTGTAGCTGATGATCTAGCGTTAAAAGGTTCCACACTATATTCTCTGATTCTCCATGATTCCTGCCAGCTCTCCACGATCTTAGATTGGATTGGAACCCTAGAAGTGAAAGACATGTGCAAGGTTCCGTATCCTATTTCCTGATCGCCCTGAGCCAGCCAGTTCCTCTGATGTGAGGCTGGTTTGGAACCAGTAACCTACAAAAGAAAGAAGAGTAGGTTTGTGCTCTCTCTTGCTTCTCTGTGCACATACTGGAGTCTGAATTTTTTTGCAGGGGACCAAGTAGGGATTTTTTAATTCCCCAAAATAAAGGTTTATTTTCCTGCTTATTTTTTACATTAGAAATTCAGATCTTATTTACACAGTTTTATATGAAAAGTTCTGTGGATGATTGTAGAACGAGTAGGATTATAACATAACTATCAAGGCAGTGAAATCTGAACAATTGAGAAGGGAATGGGACCTTTTGCAGTCCTTCACTGAAGGAGTAAGGATGTTGAATTTTTCATAAAACAAGTTTTCCTCCAAATTTTTAGTAACCAAAAACCCCCATCACCCCACCACGACCACCACCTGCACAAAAAACCAAACAGAGATTAAATAATCTTCTTAAAAATCTCTTCCAGGTCTCTTGACCGCCAAAACACTCCCCAGAAAAGATAAACCTAGTGTATAGAACACTGAATTGGGACTCGGGAGAGCTGGAGTATCTTCTAAGCTCTGCCACTTGGTCTGCTGGGGGACCTTGGGCAAATCACTTTGCCTTTCTGTGCCTCAGTTTTCCCACCAGTAAAATGTGAGGAATGAAACTGATTCTTTATAAAACACTTTGAAATTTAAGGATGAAAAGTGCTATCTAATAGCTAGGGGGTATTATTATTCCAGATCTATCTAAGGTAATGAATATGAGGAAAAACCTTGTGAAATTAAACAAAAAGCCTTTCAGACCTTACTTATGCCTCATGAAGGAGCAAATAGAGGGCACAGACTCATTTTTTTTTCCTTTGCAGGTCATCTGTAAGCTGAAAGGCCCCATAGCTTGTCAGTGTAGTTTTAAGTTGTTTTAAACTAAAGTAAACTAAAACTAAACTACTTTTAAGTTGTTTAAATATGTTTTAAAGTGACTTAAGCAAAGACATTCTGGGTCTCCTGAAACCTCTCTCCTTAACATCTCCAGTCACCTTTTCTTGGCCAAGTGTTAAGGGTCTCTGTTCCATCCTCATCTTGTCCTCTCTTGACTTTTGTATGTCTGTCGTCTCCTGGTTCCCCTCCTAATTGCTCTGGTCATCTGTTCAGTGTCTTTTTCACTAGACTGACCTCTTCCCTTCTTCCCTTTTCCATAAGAATACCACAGGGCTCCATCCTTGGCTCACTCCTCCTGTCTTCTGTACAGGAGGAGTACAGACTCTTTTGGTGATCTCATCTATTCAGTTGGCTTCACCACCATTGTTATGCCAATGACTTGCAAATCTACATCTCCACTCTTGACCAGTCTTCCTCCATCAACTCATACATCTTAGCTTATCTCTTGGACATGTTCCCTTGGATGACTCAGAACCAACTCAACATGGCCAAAACGGAACTTTGAACTTCCTTCTGAAACCATCCCCATTGTCTCCCCCTCCCCCTCCGTCCCTTTTTTACACCACCACACACTTCTGTCACCCAGACTCATAATCTGTGTATCCTTTCTGACCATCCCACTCTTGCCCCACAAATGGAGGTTGTGTCCATATCCTGCTGTTTCTTCCTCCTTAACTTAAGATCAACCTTTCTCTCTATACAGCTAAAATTCCTGTCCAGGCCCTCATCATCTCCCATCTTGATTGCTGCAGGCACTTCCTCACTGGCCTCCTTGAAACAACATTGCCCCTGCATAACACTGATGTTAAAATCATCTCCCTGGCTTGTTGTTCTCGCTATGTCATCCACCTCTTCATATCCATCTGTTGGCTCTCCATTGTCCACCCCCATCACGTTCAAGCTTATTTTCCTCCCTTAATGCCCTTTGCAATTCTGTGTCTCCCTTCTTATCTTCCCTTGTCTTCTATTGCATCAGTGCCAATATAAGAACGGCCATATTGGATCAGATCAATGGTTCATCTAGCCCAGTATCCTGTCTTCCGACAGTGGCCAATGCCAGGTACTTCAGAGGGAATGAAGAGAACAGGCAGTCATCGAGTGAGCCATGTCCTGTTGCCCATTCCCAGCTTCTGGCAAACAGAAGTTAGGGACACTTCAGAGCATGGTTTTGCATCCCTGCCCCTTACGGACCTATCCTCCACGAACTTATCTAGTTCTTTTTTGAACACTGTTATAGGCTTGGCCTTCACAACATCCTTTGGCAAGGACTTCCACAGATTGACTGTGCATTGTGTGAAGAAATGCTTCCTCCTGTTTGTTTTAAACCTGCTACCTATTAATTTCATTCGGTAGCTCCTAGTTCTTGTGTTATGAGGAGTAAATAACACTTCCTTATTTACTTTCTCCCTACCAGTCATGATTTTATAGACCTCAGTCATATCCCCCCCTTAGTTGTCTCTTTTCCAAGCTGAAAAGTCACAGTCTTATTAATCTCTCCTCATATGGATGATGTTCCATACTCTTAAAAATTTTTATTGTTCTTTTCTGTACCTTTTCCAAACCAGTATATCTTTTTTGAGATAGGGCAACCAGAACTGCACACAGTATTCAAGCTGTGGGTGTACCATGGATTTATATAGAAGCAATATGGTATTATCTACTCCTGTCCTAAACATTCGCAACGTTCTGTTAGTTTTTTGAGTGCCACTGCACATTGAGTGGATGTTTTCAGAGAACTATCCATGACTCGGAGATCTCTTTCTTGAGTGGTAACAGCTAATTTTATATGTATAGTTGGGATTATGTTTTGCAATGTGCATTACTTTGCATTTATCAACATTGAATTTCATTTGCCATTTTGTTGCCTGGTCACCCAGTTTTGTGAGATCCCTTTGTAACTGTTCGCAGTCTGCTTTGGACTTAACTGTATTGAATAGCTTTATATCATCTGCAAATTTTGCCATCTCACTGTTTAGCATTTTTTCTAGATCATTTATGAATTTTTTGAACAGTACTGGTCCCAGTACAGTGGGGACACCACTATTTACCTCTCTCCATTCTGAAAACTGACCATTTATTCCTACTTTTTGTTTCCTATCTTTTAACCAGTTATTGATCCATGAGAGGACCTTCCCTCTTATCCCATGACAGCTTACTTTGCTGAAGAGCCTTTGGTGAGGGACCATGTCAAAGGCTTTCTGAAAATCTAAGTACACTATATCCACTAGATCCCCCTCGTCCACGTGCTCATTGACCCCCCTCAAAGAATTCTAGTAAATTGGTGAGGCATGATTTCCCTTTACAAAAACCATGTTGATGTTTTCTCAATATAACATGTTCATCTATGTGTCTGATAATTCTGTTCTTTACTATAGCTCAACCAGTTTGCCGGGTACTGAAGTTAGGCTTACCAGTCTGTATTGTTGGGATCGCCCATGGAGCCTTTTTAAAAAAATTGGCACCACATTAGCTATCCTCCAGTCATCTAGTACAGAAGCCGATTTAAATGATAGATTACAAACCGCATGACCAGTATGACCGTCTGCTTGTTCTCTTCTTCCAGAAACATCTGATGTACTTACTTCCACACCATACTTGTGGAATGCCCTTCCTAGTCTAGCCAGTCCATAAAGCCATTACCTTATCCTCCTTCAAATACCCCCTCAGCTCATTCTACCATGATACCTATAGGAAACTGCCAACCTGTAATGGCCAAGCAGGGGCCAATGAGGGTCATATATTTATGTATTCAGAAATTATTCATAAAGTTCAGATTATCTGCTTGTTACCCTTGTCCTCGCTTCCTGTTTCCCTTATACAGGAGGAGGATAAAAAAAGAAGATGCTGGAGAAGTAGCCACTCCCCCCCCCCCGCCAAAGCAATTAGGAAGATGAGAGATGGGTTAGAGTAACAGAGAATCCCTGTCACAGTGGTCAAGAGGCTCTGTGGGGTTGGGAAGAGAGAAAAGGCTCCTTCAAGCATCTAGAGGGGATTGGAAGGGGGATTTAAGATCTTATCAGACAGCTACTATTCAGAGGATGGTATGAAAAATGTATCCCCTTAGGAGCCCCAAACTGCAGGATACAGAATTCCCATTAGGGATTCTAGCTTCCAGCCATAGAGAGTTGTTAGAGGGTATAGGCTTTCCACTAGAACATTGCTTCTTGGCCTTGCTGTTGGCCATCCTCCTCATAGGTTTCATATAAACTTTTGGCTAGGAAGTCTGGCTGGTGGGTGAAGTCTGGCTGGTGGTTATGCCTCCCAAAATCCAACGTATCAAATGTGTTTCTTTTAATTAATTGGAGTGACTTTAACTGGATCATAATAATAACAAAAATAAAAAGTCAGAGAGTCCTTATTTACAAGCTACGTCTAGCATCAGCACATCTGCTTCCAAACTCCTTGGGCAACCACATGCAGTGAACACATTCCACAAATGTCTCAGTAATCTTAGCAGTAGAAGTGTTTGTCATATGTCCTTCTGTCTACCTGGAATAAGCATCAACTTCATAGAAGTCCATTTGCTTATTATGTGCAAAATGAACATGGAATCTTTGCCAAGTCTTAGGCTATGTCTATGCTACCACTTAGGTCCGTATAACTTATGTCGCACCGGTTTGGATAGCACTGTCGGGGGAGAGCTTTTACCCCTGACATAGGTACAGTCATTCATGTGGGGTGAATTAAGTTGATGGGAGAGCTCTTTCCTGTCAGCTTAGAGCTGCTGCATTAGAGAGCTTACAGAGGTGCAGCTGGACCACTGTAAACTTTCTGGTATAGCTGTAGTAACCAACTTCTGTGGACAATATGGAACGGTTTGTGACATATGTTGGTGACTACTTCAGAGTTCACATTGACTAATCTATTTCTGTGTTTTGTTCAAAGCTTGGCCGCCAAAATCAACTTCTAGTCAGATTTTCATTTTCACTATGCCAAGGTGAAGTTCATGTAACTCAGCCGGGCTCCTGCTGTGTAAGCCTTGTATTACTGTTGTTATACCCCATAGTGAACAGTCATTTTTCACTGATTAATCCATGTTTGTTACAGGAATTAGAACTAAATTTCTTGTATAGCAGCAGTCCTGCAGAAAGAGTATATTACATTATTTTAACCCAATAGGTCTTTTCATTTCTGTGGCTATCTTTTTTGCAGTAATGGGAAGATCTTCTGAGTGGGTGATTCTGAACAGTGATCTATCTACTTCTGAGTCTGTCTCTAATTTCAGAAGCAATCTTGATAGCATATCAGTGTTAGCATGCGTTGTACCAAAGGTTTGCACTGGATACTATACTGATATGCAGCTAAGATTAAAACCCATCTCTGTATCCTGGATGCTTCCAGGCCCGGAATACCTTCTTTTGGAATTACTTTTTCTATCAGAGGTTTGCAATTGGTTTTCAAAGTAAAATTCATTCCAAATAAGTACTCATAAAATTGAGTTACTCCAAAAATAATACCCAGTGCCTTTTCCTCTTTTCTCTTGGTCATCTTTGCATATGTGTGAAATTACAGCTCCTACCTCTACTGGTAAAGCATCACTTAGTAACAGTGAGGAAAGTTCTCAATTAAAGTGTACCAGCACAGTAGAATTCCTTAATGTGCATCTTCAAAAGCCTTATTTTGTCCTTCGCTCTAAAACATTTTACGTTTTTTTCTGTAAAAGTGAAAACATTAGGCTTATTGTATATATATTTGGCATAAATCTTTTATAGTAGTTTTAACAAAGTTAAAAATGACCTCAGCTGTTAAGCATTTTTAAGTAGAGCCATGTTCTCAATACCTTTTGTTGTTTCTTATAAGAGTTCTGTTGCACCTCTGCTGGGCTGTAAATAAGCAACTCGGTTATTTTTCTACACTTGAAAACCACATTTTTTGCAAAGTTTTCGGAACCCCTTCAACTCTTCTCAAGTGTTCCTCTACATTTCTACCATATGTCTAAACAGCTGACAAGAAAATAACAACCTTGGTGAACTTGATCTATCCATTTTTTTTTAAATCTGGCAGGTCACTGTCTACACTAGGGGTTGGCAACCTTTCAGCAGTGATGTGCTGAGTCTTCATTTATTCACTCTAATTTAAAGTTTCACGTGCCGGTAATACATTTTAATGTTTGTAGAAGGTCTCTTTCTATAAGTCTATAATATATAACTAACCTATTGTTGTATGTAAAGTAAATAAGGTTTTCAAAATGTTTAAAAAGCTTCATTTAAAATTAAGTTAAAATGCAGAGCCCCCCCGGACCAGTGGCCAGGATCCGGGCAGTGTGAGTGCCACTGAAAATCAGCTTGCGTGCTGCCTTTGGCACGCATGCCATAGGTTGCCTGCCCCTGGTCTACACCGAGTGGTAGCCTTTTGTGCCTATGCAGCAGGGGTTGGAAACCTTTCAGAAGTGGTGTGCCGAGTCTTCATTTATTCACTCTAATTTAAGGTTTCGTGTGCCAGTAATACATTTTAATGTTTGTAGAAGGTCTCTTTCTATAAGTCTATAATATAGAACTAAACTATTGTTGTATGTAAAGTAAATAAGGTTTTTTAAATGTTTAAGAAGCTTCATTTAAAAATAAATTAAAATGCAGAGCCCCCTGGACCAGGGCAGTGCAAGTGCCACTGAAAATCAGCTTGCGTGCTGCCTTCGGCACTCGTGCCATAGGTTGCCTACACCTGCTGTACAGCCTTTTATATGTCTCCATAGTAAGAGTATTTTAGAATCTGGCTCTAACGTGACCTTATGATATGTTTGAGGCAGGTCAAGCTTTGTAAACTTTACCCTTCTTGACAGTTTAGCACATAAATCCTGTGGTTTTGGAATTGGATTCTGATCTGCTTGCAACCTCGGGCTCATGGTGACTTTATAGTCCCCACAAATCCTCACACTTCATCAGTTTCAGGAACACACATAGGCAGTGCAGCCCATTCACTAAACTCAGCAGATGAAATTATTCCCTGCTCCTGCAGTTCTTCTAATTGCCTTTCTGCAGGTTCTCACAAGACATAAGGCACCGGATGAGCCTTAAGAAATGTTGGTTTGGCTTTTAAAAATATATTCTGTTATCCCTTTCTCTAAACCCGTGACTGTACCAAAAATAGATTTTTCTTTTTCTTTCGCCACCAGACCTAACTTGTGGTATACTTTGTTCTTGAGCCAGTTTGTGCCAATTAGAGAAGGTCTGTATCTAATACTACAACAACAACAGCAGCAGCAGCAAACAAGTACCCCAGTAGTTTACATTTATTTGCAGACATCCTAAAACTTTGCTTGTCCCTTGATTATAGCTTTAAAGTGCTATGTTAGTTTCTCTTAGTGTAACATTAGCAAAGTTCCCGTTCAAAAAATCAAAACTACTGCATTACTTTTATCCATTTACATGAACACAGAATAAAACATTTGAATCCCTTCTATCTTGCACTGCAAACAGTTCTGAGTAGCCATCTTATTATGGGCAGGCGCAGAGTTTGGACCAGGCCCGTCTATATTCGCTATGTTGGTATACTTCATTCTTGTAGGTGACAATAACTTTCTTTTGTTGAATTCCTTTCTCCTCTGTGGTTTATGGCCAGCACAAGCTACATGTCCTCTGTAACCACACCTCCAGCACTTCAGCTTGTTGGAAAATATATTGCTCTGCTTGCTGGTTAGTCCTAAACAATGAGACCACCGACTCCTGGGTACCATGACTGCTGTCAACTCCTTGTGGACTGGCTTTCCTTTTTTCAGGTGGCGTGTAGGCAGAAGTGCACTCTCAAAGGGCAGTGCTTTCTTTTAGCTGACTCAGATACCAATAGCATGTCCACTACTCCTTCCAAGTTAAGTTTCATTTGTGAATAATACACAGCAGCCTCTCTCTTTATTCTGGATGTCTAGTTCCAGAAACAAAGCAATTTCCCAAGTGTCACAGATTATAATCTGCCATACTGGTAACTGATGGTGATTTGAGACTAGCCAGGAAATCAGATATGCTTTTTCCTTTCTGGTTTCTTAAGTGAAATGTCTCTCTCTCAGTGAGGAAGTTTGTTTGGGGCAGATAACATTTTTAAGCACTTCATTCTAGTCTCCCTCATTCATATCTCCTGGTTCTTGAAGGAAAACAAAAGTCTCTTGAAACTGCAAATGTCTCTCGCAGATAAACTTAAGAAAATTGATTCTTCTCCCATGTTATTCCCTTCAGTTTTATTGGTATAAAAATATTGCACAACCTTTGCACATACACTTCAAAATCCTCATTTCTTTCATTGGAGTAAAAGTTATCCATATTTCCATACATGGCCAGTTTTATCTTTTCTTTTTCTTCCTTTCTTTTCCTAGGCGGCCTCCTTCACTGCTGTCACTCTGATCATCTTGCCCTTTCAGGTGATCCTGGCATTGTCAACAGTGATTTTCTCCCAAAAGCTGACTGTACCTTTTTACTGCCTGAGCCAAAACTTTTCAAACAAGGGAGCCCTTCTGTATCTATATTTTAGGCACCTAAGTAGAAGTGGCCTGTTTTTCAGAGGTGCTGAGCAACCTTAGCTCCCACTGATTTCAGTATGAGCTGCAGTACTCAGCACCTGTAAAAATCAGGTCACTTCTAAAACAGAGATTTAGCAGCCTAACTTTAGGCTCCTAGGATTGAGTATTTTGGCACCTCATTTTAATGATCAAAATGAAACTAAAGTATCTAATTAGTACAGTTTGGGGTCCTTTAAAAGCTAAACTCAGCCTCATTTCATTCATAGTTTCACTCCAGCTGCACCTGATCTTTTGAGCCCTGCCTCAAAGAGTATTCCAGACCATAAAGGGGCAGTAACCACACATTTGCACAGTTCTTAAAGCTACCTACACCACCTCTAATACGTTTTTCAGCCCTGCCATGTGAAGTTAGCAGTGGTGCAGGAAGGGGCATGACTGACTGAGTGGAAGAACTTTGCAAATTAGCGGGACAGGCGAAATAATAATTTCTTCTGCCAGCTAGTCAGTGGCATGTACAGTGCAGGGAACCTGAGATGGGGGAGGCCAGCTTCCATTTTCAGCCTCAGGTCGAACATGCTGGTCAGTCACTGCACCCGGGATGTTTATTACTGCTCACTGAATAAGCTGCTGTCTTGCCTTAAAGTATCATTTGTCCTGAGTGAATTTGTGGTTATTCAATGTCAACTGATTATGGGATTTTTCTTAGTCATTTTCTCTCTGTCTGAACCACACAAACCACTGTTTGCTTAAGTACAGATTTGGATGAGTGCTCTAGAAGTTAGAGAGATGGAGTCTATAGCCTTTGACTCTTCCTGAGCTGGGGTTATGTTGAAACTAGTGCCCGAGAGGTGAAAGACTCTATCCCATTTTCAATCCTGTCTGATATTATGATTGTACATCTTTACATTTATGCCTGTAGGTGATGTGAATAGTGTTAGTGTAGGTATTTGACTGACCGTAAAATGGATGTATACAGTTAATTCTAACTGGCTAGATAATGTAGTAGGGCCTACAAAAACGCATTGATTTGGGTTCATCCAGTTTATTCTGTGGTAGCAGCTTTTTCTGTAGTCGAGAGAGAGAGAGAGAGAATAAGAGAGGTAGTAGAGGGAAGATTTGCCAGACAATACAAAGGCCTGAGTGGGTAGTGGAAGTTGAAAGAACCATGAGTGTTGTAGTTGTTCTGGTTTACACTGTGATGTCAGATGTTACATGCTATGCAGTGTTGAGCTGGTTCACTATTTGGATAGGAGACATCTAAGGAAAACCCAGTGTGCTTCCCAAAGTAAAGTGAGGGCGCTCTTCCCTACAAGTCAGCAATGACTTAATTGTACAGACTGATTCTAGAGCAGGGGCAGGCAAACTACGGCCCACGGGCCGCATCCGACCCATCATACCATTTAATCTGGTCCTCAACTCCAGCCGGGGAGCAGGGTCGGGGGCTTGTCCCACTCCGTGCAGCTCCCAGGAAGCAGCCAGCATGACTCTTCTCTGGCTCCTATGTAGTATGCAGAGGCACAGCCAGGTAGCTCTGCACACCGCCCTGTCTACAGGCGCCACCCCTGGAACTCCAATTGGCCAAGGTTCCCAGCCAATGGGAGCTGCAGGGGTGGCGCCTGCGGACAGGGCAGCGCACAGAGCCACCTGGCTGCGCCTCGGAGCTAGAGGAGGGACATGCTTCTAGGAACTGCTTGTGGTAAGCACCGCCCAGAGCCTGCAACCCTAAGCCTCACCCCGTGACCCAATCCCTTGCCATAGCCCCAATCTCCCTCCTGCCTTCCGAACTCCTTGATCCCAGCCCAGAGCATCCTTCTGCACTCCAGACCCCTCATTCCTGGCCCCATGCCAGAGCCCACACCCTCAGCAGTGCCCTCACACCCCTCCCCCATATTCCAACCCCCTGCCTGAGCCCTGATCCCCCTCCTGCCCTACGAATCCCTCGGTCCCAGCCTGGAGCCCCCTCCTGCACCCCAAACCCATCATCACCAGCCCAATCCTGAGCCCTCACCCCCGTGTACCCCAACCTGGAGCCCTCTCCTGCACCCTGAACTCCTCATTTCTGGCCCCACCCCAGAGCCTGCACCTCTAGGGAACCCTCACCACCTCCCACACCCCTACCCCCAATTTCATGAGCATTCATGGCCCGCCATACAATTTCCATAACCCAATGTGGCCCTTAGTCCAAAAAGTTTGCCCACCCCTTTTCTAGAGTTACCGTGCTGCTGGAGATATGATCTTAAGATAAGTTGTCAAACTGAGAACCTGATCAGCCTGACTGCTCCTGGTCATTAAATATCCAATAGCACCTCTCATAAGAGACAGAACAATAAATCCAAGCTTCATCTTAGAAAATTATACTTTTTCCCCCAAATTTTCCATACACTTTCTATTGGATACAGGATTCTTCTTCACTTCCCATCCTAAACTGTTATTTAGTGTGGCTGTGTACTCTTAAACAATTCTGTGTTTCACCCCGGAGGCAGCTGAATTTAAGCAGTGCATGATCTTCGTGTATGTATAAATTCAAAACTTGCATTACTTATGGAGATAATTTAGGAGTCACTAATGCAAGCTTGAGGGTAATATTAAAGTTATATTAAAAAAAAAACCTCTCAAAAGTTAGGAAGTGAAAAAGTTAAGATACTTAACCTGTGTATGCAGTGTATATATAATCCAAATCTACCCTGGCCTGAGTCCCCCAGTGAAGGCAGGGGTGTTGTGCTTGCATTTATAACAGTATTGTACATTGATCATATATTTAACTATATACATAATAATCCAGAATGCTCCATCTATGCACCATAAACAAATTAAAATTCCTGTGAAAATTGTAACTTTTGCATTTGCTGAATTTCAGATGTTTCAAATTTGAATCCTAAAGTAGCATGACATTGAAAAAGAGAGAGAATTTTTTAAGCTCTGTTTTTATTTTATATCATAATTCCAGGGTGCATAGTTAAAATTTTACACAAATATTCATTTCCATAATGAAATAGCAGCATGAAATCACAGCTCCATATTAGTTTTGTTATTCTATAGTCCTGTACATATTAATGCAACTGAGGTTTTGTAATGCACACTTACAAAATGGAATATTTAGTTGCTATTTATTTTGTTTCTTTTCTCTCGAGTTGGCCTTGAGTCTAGTCCTTAATGAGGCCAGACTATGTGGAAAGTTGCATGCTATTGAAGTTTTGCTGTTTTTAAGTTATATCGACACTAAGAACATTTTTTGTTTGTTTGCTTGGTTTTTTTACACCAGGAAAATTTATAGTTATTTCACCCTTGTATAATTCCAAAAAGGGGTGGATGGCTTCTGCTCAAGCTTTTAAAAAATAAAATAAAATTCTTTGGGATGAGACCAGTTTCAGTCTTCAGCCTGAGAGGAGATATTTTCAGTGAGATATGTACAGCTGAAAATGGGCTTGCAATGGTAGGCCTGATGCAACCCTACCTGTCAAGATTACTGTATTACTCTAGCACAGGGGAGGGCAAACTATGGCCCACGGGCCGGATCTGTGCCTGCCTTGGCCCCATGCTGCTCCCGGAAGCGTCCGGCACCATATCCCTGCGGCTCCTGAGGGAGCGGTGGGGCAGAGGGCTCCATATGCTGTCCTCACCTGCAGGCACCACCCCCTGCTGCTCCCATTGGCCGGGAACAGGGAACCATGGCCAATGGGTGCTTCAGGGGTGGTACCTGTAGGCAAGGGTAGCATGCGGCGGAGTCCCACCCCACCCCTAGGAGCACTGCCGGACATGCTGGTCGCTTCCGGGAGTGGAGCCTGCCTTAGTCCTGCTGTGCGCCACTACCACCCCAGAGCCGCTTGAGGTAAGTAGCACTGGGCCAGAGCTTGCACCCCAACCCCCTGACCTGTGCCCCCTAACCCCCTGCCTTGAGCCTTCTGTTGCACCCTCCTGTACCCCCTGCCACACCCCTCCTGCACCCCAACCCTCAGCCTTGAGCTCCCTACTTCACCCCAACTCCCTGCCCTGAGCCCTCTCCCACACTCCATACCCCTTCCTGCACCCCCTGCGCTAAGCCCTCTCCTGCGCCCTGCACCCCTCCTGCACCCCAACCCCTTGCCCTGAGCCCCTTCCTGCACACCACACCCCCTCCCACACCCTAACCCCATGTCCCAGCCCTACATTCGTGGCCCGGCATACAATTTCCCCACCCAGATATGATCCTCGTGCCAAAAAGTCTGCCCACCCCTGCCCTAGTTCATCACTATTGTATCTGATGGAATGGCTTATGCTGGGGAGATAAGTAAGTTGCGATTGGGCCTTTCCTTTCCTCATTCCCTCCGCTCCAGAAGCAAAATAATGTTTCCACCAGCTACAGATAGGGTGGTGGCATAGTTTCACTTTTGTGTGTGTGTGCTGGCTGTGTGATTAGAGAGGTGTTGTCCGAGTGCTGGATGTTTGAGACAGTGTTAGTTGTTGTCTTTGAGTGCTAGATAATCTCTGGTTGTTTGGGTGCATGGGTGTTTGAGCCCTGAATATTCTATGTAGTGAGTTGAGTGTGTGTATGAAAATGCAAGCCCTGTGTGTGTGTATGTGAAATCCCGTGGTTGTGTGTGTGTTGGGAGTGAAGGCTGGGTGTAGAACCTAATGTGCTTCTGTGTTGTGAGAACACTGTGGCATGTGAGCGCAGGGTGTTGTGTGAAAGAAGCTGGGAATTGTATCTGTGTACAAAGGTGCTGGATGCATACATGTTTGGATGTTATGTGTGCACACAGTGTCGTCTTGGAGTATCTATATTTAGAAAGGATATCTGCTGGTTACACTCACCGAGATGGGTGTCTCCCTGCCTCAGCTGATCCAGTCAGTGTGGGTGATGCACTTAGTAGGAGGCGCCACCTGATGGTTTTTCCTGAGTAGGGTATGTTCATGTTAGGTGTGTGTGTGGTATTAATCTGTTATCGGACTGTGTTGTTTATGTTCGACTTTTGTCTTTATGTGTGCTGACATGCATCTATATACAGCGATCTTTTTAAAACTGAATTTCATACTGGTGAAGGGTGCAGAACTTGCAGCCCCTCAAGACTTAAATTCCCTCTTTAGGTCCAGAACAGGTATAGTGCAGGCTGCAGTCATGCAAACTAACTATCTCAGCCCAGATTCAAAGGGACCATCACTGGCAGGGATGAGAGGGAAATTCAGTCCTTGGTGCAGCCAATTAGTGCGAGTTGTGATGTTGTTTTTTAATGATGATGTGACCCCCTAGGACCTGGATGGTGATATACCTGACCATTTCACACAGGTTACCAAATATATTGTTTTATTGTAAAAACGTAGCCTCTTGAATTGAACGCTTGGGTATAATTACTGCGCACACTGTGCAGGGGTGCTTTATTTTTGTGAGGTAAAATATGGTTTTGTGACTAAGGCAAGGATCAGAGTCAAGAGACCCCAGTTCGATTCTCTACTCTGCTACAGACTCACTGGATCGTAGGACTGGAAGGGACCTTGAGAGGTCATGTAGTCCAGTCCCCTGCACTCATGGCAGGACTAAATTTATCTAGATCATCCCTGATACTGTGTAACATTGGGCATTTCACTTCTTCTTTCTGTACCTCAGATTTCTCAACTTGAGGATAATAATACTTACGTACATTTCATGAGGCTTAATTCAGTAAAATACTTTGAGATCCTTAGGAAAAAAAGGGCTAAAGAAGAGCAAAGTCTTAATTATAATGATTCTGTTTTCAGTCCAGTCTCAGACCTTCCTTGATGTGGTTGATACAATTATGTGTATATACCACTGTAGGTGTGTCTGTGGGGGGGATTTTTTTTATGATCCCTGCCCCAAGGAGCTTACAAACTGGGTTGGATACAATGTGATATGATGTAGGGAGAGATTACCTTGGGCCATGGGGAAGAAATTCCTCCCTCCACCTCGAATGAATATATTGCCAGTCCTGACCCATAGAGGTGATCTTATTTAGGTGTGATTTGGATACAACATGAGAGACACTCCTCCCTAGCTATGATCCCACTCCTGAGCTGAGGAGGTGACTTTATCAGGCTGCAGCTGGGAGATGGTGAGAGGGATGGTCCCCCTGGATACCACACCCAGTCTTGGCTTGCTGAGGTGATGCTATCATGGTGTGCATGCCTGGGCAAGTGGAATGGCCCCACTCCCCAGGATAGATCCCTCTCCTCTCCTCGTTATCTTACCTGAGTCTGACTGCGATACACAGAGCAGGGCTAGGTTACTATTCCAGGACAAACTGTGTAACCTTATCAGCAAGCAGGGTTGTCCTCCCAGGGATACAGTCCCAGGTCTGTAGTGACACAACCTTCCCTAGCTGTGACCAGTGAGCAAGACACTCTTCAGCAAGGTGCGCTGATGTGGGGGAGTACATTTTTCCCTCCATTATCAAGGTACAATTTGCTTGTATCTCAGCAGTCCCATTTGTTCCTCTCTCCCCAGCAGACACTCCGGCTTCCGGCATCATGGCCTCTGACCTGGAAAGCAGTCTCACTTCCATAGACTGGCTCCCCCAGCTAACCCTGCGAGCTACTATTGAGAAACTAGGGGGTTCCTCACAGGCGGGGCCCCCAGGGGCTGCCCGGAAATGCCCCCCAGGCTCCCCCACTGACCCCAACGCCACGCTGAGTAAGGATGAGGCTGCAGTGCACCAGGATGGGAAACCACGCTACAGCTATGCCACTCTGATTACCTATGCCATCAACTCGTCGCCTGCCAAGAAGATGACACTTAGCGAGATCTACCGTTGGATCTGCGACAACTTCCCCTACTACAAGAACGCTGGCATCGGATGGAAGGTGAGGAATGCTGTGGCTGGAGCATAGTCTCTACCACCTTAAGAGAGCGCTCATTCTTTTCAATACAAAACGTTCCCACTAAGCAAAGAAAAGAGCCAGGTGTAAAGGCAAAGGTCTAGTTACCAGCTGGAGGAAGTGCAGAGCCAGGTGACCACTCACAAAAGTATTCTCTGTCAGTCCCTTCCTGGCCCAAATACCATCCTCACTGTACCTTCTCTGGGCATACAGAGAAAGCCTTGGCCTCCAGACCTGTCCCTCCCTCTCCTTTCCTTAGCCTCTATCCTGGCCCATCCTGCATGTACGCAGACAGCTTTGGCTTTGAATGATCTCTCACCCCGTCCTGGGCAAACACAGCCATCTTCAGTTTCCTTTGCAGCCGCTATTCTTCCTACATAGCATGTATTTACTTCTCTCTGTCCCTCTGCAGAACTCCATTCGCCACAACCTGTCTCTGAATAAATGTTTTCGAAAGGTGCCTCGACCGAGGGACGATCCTGGGAAGGTAAGAAATTGACATGTTCCCGGATGAGTCACTTAAACCACAGAGAATAAGCCAATGTTGCCCTTTCTGCCCACGTGGTTAAAACTTTGAAATATGTAGTATACATGTTAAAGCAATGAGATGTACTGCTGTGTTCGATGACTCCAGAAACATTCACTTAAAAGACCTGCAAAGAAATGAAAATGGCTTTCAGCCCACTTTTCTCACCTTGCCTTGTGATCTTCAATTAGATTGAAATATTTTTTCAAAGATTTTTTTTCTGCCCTCCCCCCCCCCCTTTTTTTTTTTAAATATTAGAAATGCAGATCTTGTATAACCTGTTCTGACTAAAATACGTCAAGGGTGACTAAATAACTGGTAGGATTATTGCATCATGAGTACCAGGGAAATGAAATCCAAGCACCAGAGAGCAGAACTGATACTTGTTTAAAGCTGTTTTATAACTTTGGATTTTAAAAACAGTTGTTACCACCCACTGAACTTAAATACCCCAAAACAGTTGTAAGAAAAGCTCGCTTTGCTAAAAATTCAGCATCTCTGCACCTTCAGTAAGGGCTAAAGAGGAAATGCCCAACCTGCGTCTTTGAGTTCCCAAAGAAATTTTTTTTTATATATTACTAATGTAAATATATTGACAGGAACCTCATGAGTCTTTTTTTCTATATCATAATGCTTCAGAAAAGGGTCCAAGTCTAGATTTTTTTTTTCATTGCAGATCACCTTTAAGGGACTGGGTGCTCAGTTGACATCACTTAGGTTTCTAGGTAATACAGAATCATTATTTTGGGGATCACAGCTCATAAGGCTTAGTTAGTTATAATGCCCTGTTTCAGTAAACCCTAACTGACTGCGTGCTAGTGTGCCGGTTGGCCTTCACTTCTAAGGCCACCATGTCCTGCCTCTGTAATGATCAATCTAAATCACAATCAGAGGTTAGTAACAGTCCTAGAGTTTAAGGCCAGAAGGGGCCTCCACCTCAACTAGTCTGACCCCCTGTGTATCAGAGGCCACTAACACCTGCGTGCTAAATCCAGCAATCAAAATGAGACCAAACCAATGTGCACCACAGGCAGAGAATAGAAGGGACTGAGGTGCACAAGAGCCCCATGGCCCTGCAG
Source organism: Chelonoidis abingdonii (assembly GCF_003597395.2). Lineage (NCBI taxonomy): Eukaryota > Metazoa > Chordata > Testudines > Testudinidae > Chelonoidis > Chelonoidis abingdonii. The sequence goes on along the minus strand of NC_133769.1, from coordinate 143,400,564 downwards.
TGGCATTGAAATGAGTGAGAGATACCCAGATAATCCTGGCAAGTGACCTGTACCCATATGCTGCAGAGGAAGGTGAAAAAAATCCAAGGTTGTTCCCAGTCTGACCTGGAGGAAGGTTCCTTCCCAACCCCACATATATTATCAGTTAGACCATGAGCCAGCCAGCCAAGCACCAAACCACAGTCTGGAGCTGGGTCTTCAGAAATTTCCTAGCAAACATGCTGTTAGGTCATCTTCCCCACTCTGATCATTAAAAATAGCTGAATTGGTCTATATTCTTATTCCTAACAAAGAAATTCCATGAAAGGCAGAGGACATTGATGGGGTGTGCTGGCATAAAGGATGTGCTAGGCCAGGCCATCTCCTGCAATGCTGGATCAGACCCTCCGTTTATGTTTTCTCTTGACCTGTCTCTCAAGTTAGCTGGCACCTGGAGCTTCAGAGGAAGGCATGAAACTCCCACAATAGCAATGTACTTCACTGTGCAGTCCTACACTACAGGAGGAAAACATCTTCCTGATGCCCAGCTGGCATTAGTTCATGCGCTGTAGCATGGACTTTGATGGCCCTGACAATTAATATGTTAGTTGATGTTGTGCGCTGTGGGTCTCAGTAACATCCTGCAGCAGGGAGTTCCTCTCACCATTGGGTTTTCTTTCCAGGGTTCTTACTGGACAATAGATTCCTGTCCAGATATCTCCCGCAAGAGGCGGCACCCTCCAGATGATGATGTGAGTGTGATTCTTTTCCGGGAGCAGATGAGGGAGGGCTGAACTCCGCTTTTACTCCAGAAAGGGGTGTTTCCAGGGCTAGCTTAGGGTCCTGGTGGGGGAACAGGATGTGTCTGTAGGGAGGTGAATATGGAGTCTGAATTCTCCTCTTGTCCCCACCATGTGGCTTCCATTGCTGTCACCCAATAGCACCAAATAGTCCTGTCTGAAGAGCAGCTTTGTCCTCTTGAATGTTCTTCCACTACAGCCAGTACCTCACTTTCCTAGCAGAAGCTTGTACATTGTGGGAGCTGGCTTCTCATCTGCAGCTTCCCTTCTCTGTCTGTTTCTGATTTCCTCTCCTCTTCTTGTCTCCCCCTGCTCACAGTTGTCACAGGACTCCCCAGAACAAGAGGCAAGTAAGAGCCCACGGGGGGCTGTCTCAGTCAGCACAGAAGCCTCTCTGCCCCCTGAGGCTACCCCTCAGCTATCACTGCAGAGCACCACACCCATTGCCAGCTACAGTCAGGTGAGTGGCAGAGGATGGGGCAGAGATGGGCAAAGGGGAAGGCAGGGTAAGGGAGAAAGGGGGACAGGGTGTCATAGATGGAAGAGTAAATCAGTGATGGGGAGGGCTATAGGGAAGAATGGAAACAATGGGTGAAAGAGGGGCTGAAGAGGGGAGATCAATGACCAGCAGGGAAGTAGGGAGGAAGTGGAACAGGGGAAAGGCGCAGACGAGGCAGGGATAAAGCCATTAGGGTGTGAAGTGGCTTGAGGATGGGCTGGAGCTAGTATGTTCTTGGGAGGGAGAGAAGGATGGAATCCCCCATTCTGGTAGGAGAGTTGCGAGGATTTTGAAGAGGAGACAGACAGGTGATATGGGATTTGCTGGGTGTTCTTTTTCTGGAAGCAACCCCCTACCTTCCCCCTCAAATTCCTGAAGTTACGAAGCCAACAATCTATATAGATATTTTTTCCATACTATTGTCTGGTCTTTAGCAGGGCACAGGGCCCGTGGATGTGGCAGCCACTGTGGCGGGAGGGCAGGGCCGTGAAGGGGCAGATGTGCCACCCCCACTCTACAGTACTAACCACGACTTCAAGTTCTCCTACTCTGAGATCAACTTCCAGGACCTGAGCTGGTCTTTCCGAAACCTCTACAAATCCATGCTGGAGAAATCATCCTCTTCCCAGCACGGTGAGTATCAGACCTAGACGCCTGACACATTGTCATTGTATGTGAGACCCTGTGATATCCTCTCGTGATGCCCCTCCCAGCATCTCTCAGTCACTTCCTCTTTCTAGCAGCATGTGAAAAGAGGGTTCCCCTGTTTTCAAATGCTCTAGCTCAGGGGTAGGCAACCTATGGCATGCGTGCCAAAGGCAGCACACCAGCTGATTTTCAGTGGCACTCACACTGCCCAGGTCCTGGCTACCGGTCCAGGGGGCTCTGCGTTTTATTTTAATTTTAAATGAAGCTTCTTAAACATTTTAAAAAGATTTATTTATTTTACATACAACACCGGTTTAGTTATATATTATAGACTTATAGAAAGAGACCTTCTAAAATGTTAAAATGTATTACCGGCACGTGAAACCTTAAATTAGTGTGAATAAATGAAGACTCGGCACAGCACTTCTGAAAGGTTGCTGACCCTTGCTCTAGGTCCTCCCTGCACACACACAATGTGTAGTCCAGAAATTCTCCATTCTCAGGCTGTCAGCTCGGGTGACCAGACAGAAAGTGTGAAAAATTGGGATGGGGATGGGAGGTAATAGGAGCTATATAAGAAAAAGACCCAAAAATCAGGACTGTCCCTATAAAATCAGGAGATCTGGTCACCTTACTGTCAGCCCTTCTCTCTCTTTCTGTAGAACTAACAATGATTTTTAAAAATATATGATGTTGAATCAAAAGGAACAAGAAAAATTCCTAAAGGGCTAGAGGGATCAGCTTGTGAATAAAGGCTTGAAAAGATAAATATGTGGAGGTCTGAGGTTGTGAATTACCATCTAAAGGTGCAAGTATTGTCTGGTTGTAAATCGCAGGAGACCGACAGTTATTTGGCATAAACTAGAAGTAGTGGGATGAAATTAGGCTGTGGATGGGTCTCTTCAAAGGAGGAGTTGCAAGTTCCCATCACTTGGTTCGCTTAAAAGTAGGACTGGACAAAGCCCTAAAGAATAACTGTAGGGGAAGGGACAGGGTGGAGTGGACAAGATATAACCTACTAATCCATTCTCATCTTGAATTCCTCTGGATTCTGTGATTCAGGGAACAGCCACCAGAGGGCAGTGTCACACTTGTGACAAGAATAGGGGATGCAGAAAACCTTGAACAATTTTAGCTTGCGGAACCTATATTTAAGTGAGACATCCTTGAAAAGATCAGTCTGGTATGAGTAGGGCAGTATTATTAAACCAGGACCTACTATATATCAATAATCACTCAACTTTCTGTCAGTCAGTCTTTCCACACTGCAGTCAAACTCTGCTGCTCTAGCAGGATCAAACAAACCTAGTAGCTGAAGGACTTCAGTGAGTCACAACTCTTCTGTGACAACAGTAATAATGATTTATTGTTTGTATTACCCTAACACCAACAAGCCCTAGTCATAGAGAGAGGCCCCATTGCGCTAGGTGCTGTACAAAAAGCCCAGCAGCTCTGATACACTAAGCAGCGTCGGATTTTGTCAGTATTTGGACACCAAAGGGAAACTCATGGTGCTGCAAGAAGTGGTGCTGGTGAGTTTACCCTCTGAGTCAGCACTGACCTCAGCACTAGGAGTACTGTGCTCACAGAGGTGCTGTTGTTGGTTAAGATGTAAAACCAAAGCCTACTTTTGATGATCGATTCAGGAGCCCCATTGCAGGGAATGGATAGCTCGGGGGTTTGGCAGTGGTATACTGGGCCTTTCATTTAGGTTGCTCAAATTCAAGTCCTGTTGATACTGACTGAAAACAGTTGTGGTGCATGTGACTTGTCTGGCTCTTCTCTGTTCTGTTCCCATCATTGCCAAAACTAGCTAATCCTTCCCTGGCAATCTTAGCTGAGAGCCAAAGGATTGAACCAGCCAGGGAGACTAAGCTCCCCTTTCACTCATGTTAGGGTTTTTGAAATCAGAGGAAGTTTCTGAGTGCTCAACTCTTCTGAAAATTAGGCCCCTTATTTAGGTGTCGAGCTATGGGCATAGCCTAACTTTTGGCAGCCAGTTTTGAAAATCTTGACGAGGAGTATTATCTCCATTCTCCATGCCAAAGTACTCCGTGGTAAATATTTATGCTGCCCTAAATTCCTTTCACAGCTTCAGTCAAAGGCAGTTTTTTGTCTCTTCTTCTGTGTTGTGTGGCTGTTAAACAGTTGCTGCCTTCCCCCCAGAGGCAGGTGCATTTCAGCAGTGTGAGAGTGACCCTTGTATATAACTCTGTAGAGCACTTTAGGATGAAAGCGGCTAGAGTAGTATTAGAAAACCCAGACCAAAAAAAATGGAGGTTATTCCTTTGTAGCAGTGACTTGAAGGTGACCTCGAAAGGCAAAACCAAGTGAGCATGTGCCCTTTTATGGTGACTTTTACAGTGTCCTAAAAAAGCCTGAGAAGTTGAGATGGGGTTGGGGTTTTTTTTGCTTGTTGGCCAACCAAAGCAAGATCTCCCATTCAGCTTGAGGGCAGGCATTTCTGTGTTGGGATGTTTGTCAGCAGCACAATACATTTGAATGCTGCATCTAATCAATTGCAAGATTTCAAGGAATGTTCTAGGCATTAATGGGCAGAACCCTGTAGATTTTGGTGAAGACTGGAAAACCAAAAGGAGAAAATGTCAGGCATGTAGAGCCTCTGGATCTGGTTAGCAGATCCAGCTGTTTCAGCCACCTCTGTAATTGTCTAGAGATCAAAGGACAAGTTGATGACAGTTATTAATACCTTCCTGCAAAACAATCTCCCCACCTCAGCTCTTCCCTTCTTTCCAATACAGTTTTAAAATGTTGACATCTTGAATGACATGTCCCAGACAGAAAGAAAAGAAATGAGAAGGGGTTGGGGAAGGAGGAGGGGAGGGGCGAGAATGAAGGTTCACGCAGAATTCTTGGGTGGGGGGGATGGGGAACTCTAGTGTAGGGGAGAGCCGAGGGTCCTGGTTGAAATACAGAGCCCCTAGAATGGGGCGAGGGGATGGGGAACAGTGATATTGTGGGGAGGAGACAATAACAATATATGGAGATACACCTATCTCATAGAACTGGAAGGGACCCCAAAAGGTCATCAAGTCTAGCCCCCTACCTTCACTAGGTACTGATTTTGCCCCAGATCCCTAAGCGGCCCCCTCAAGGATTAAACTTACAACCCTGGGTTTAGCAGGCCAATGCTCAAAGCACTGAGCTATTCCTCCCCTCTTGGACCAAAACTGGTTCTCTCGGTGAGGCATGGGGGTACACAGAGCCCCCTGGCATGGGGAATGGTGTGGAAGGGTTGCAGAGTCCTGAAATAGAGGAGATGGGAGTGTGGCACACAGGGAGTTAATGAAAGGCATAGAGGAAGACAAGAAGCGTCTGATGCAGGGGTAGGCAACCTATGGCATTGGTGCCGAAGGCAGCACGTGAGCTGATTTTCAGTGGCACTCACACTGCCCGGGTCCTGGCCACCGGTCCGGGGGACTCAACATTTTAATTGAATTTTAAATGAAGCTTCTTAAACCTTCTAAAAACATTATTTACTTTACATACAACAATAGTTTAGTTATGTGTTATAGACTTGTAGAAAGAGACCTTCTAAAAACATTAAAATGTATTACTGGCACGCGAAACCTTAAATTAGAGTGAATAAATGAAGACTTGGCACACCACTGCTGAAAGGTTGCCGACACCTGCCCTGATGTGTGCAATGCACTCAGCCGACAGAAACAACAAAGTGTGCAACCCTCTAGTTATTTACATTAGAGAAGTGGCAAAGATTCTAGCCCAAGTGCTTTTGAGCTACAAATGCAACAACAACAGCAACAACAAAAACCATACCACACCCACAGAAGGAAACTCAGGGGGGAAAAGGAACCAAATCTCACATGTCAACACTCACATCATCTAAATGTCTTGTCTAACTTCAGCTTTGTGCAACACGGTCTCCTCTAGCAGAACCACACGTATGTGATATTTCAGGAGAATGAGTTCAGTTTTGGTAAAACTGCATTAAATAAAAACGTGGTCATTACTTAGACCAGGAGTTCTCAAACTGGGGGTTGGGACCCCTCAGGGGGTCACAAGGTTATTACATGGAGGGTCATGAGCCGTCAACCTCCATCCCAAATCCCACTTTGCCTCCAGCATTTATAATGATGTTAAAATATATAAAAAAGTGTTTTTAATTTGTAAGGGGAGTGGGGTGTCACACTCAGAGGCTTGCGGTGTGAAAGGGCTCACCAGTACAACAGTTTGAGAGCCACTGACTTAGACCATGGAAAGGCCTGGGTCATGTGCTATCTGAGCACGTTATTAGTGAAAATGGGATGAGGTCACACACAGGCAGGTGTTTGAGCTTGGCAGCCACCTTACCCACATTTCTTAACTCCTGTTACCCTCTCCTTGCAGGTTTCTCTTCTCTCCTTGGCGACATGCAGCCTTCCAATCACAACTACTATATGTACCAGCAGCAGCAGGGCCCCTCATCAGTGGGGGCTGCTCCCCCACTCCACACCCCAAGCCCAGAGGGCTGTCCACCCCAGGGGGGCAAGCAGCAGGGTGGCGATGGCTATGGCCCCCCACCTGTGATGTCCATGCACCCACCCCCGATGCAGCATGGAGGGTACCACCAGCACCAGCAGCACCACCCGCACACCCACCCACAGCAGCAGCAGCACCAACACCAGCAGCACCAGCAGCAGCAGCAATCACAGGCTTCAATCAACAACGCTGGCTTTGGTGAGCTGCAGGTGGTGAAGGGAGCTGCTGGGGGCAGAGGGGGCTGGGATAGTGTTGGGTTCAGTGGTGAGCTCCCCCACAGCAGCGCCCATGCACTACAGAAGATGAGATACAAAGGGTGGGGAGAGGCTGAAACTCAGGTCTGAGTGAACTTGGAAACTCCATTCCCCTTTTGCCTCCAGCAGAGGGGGATCCAGCCCCACAAGGCATGGGGTGCAGAAATGAGGGGGGACTTGAGTACTAAATGACTAGGGAAGCTGAATTCCTGTCCAGTGCAGATTTAGGGTCTTTTGGCAAGTAATGGACAGGGCCAGGTTCTGTTTATTTTGTATTACATGGGGGGAGACAGGGTTGGGTTAACTTTTTGTGGGCCCGGCGCCAAACATATTTGTGACCCGCAATGGAGCATGGCAGGGGGAGGTTGGTTCCTGAGCAAGGGGTTGGCCCAGGAAAATGGGGCATGGCATGGCAGAGGTGGTCCTGCCCTGCCCATGCCAGTGCGAGGGCACTGTTTACAAACCAGTAGTCGCCAGATGCACACTGGCCTGCCTGGCCCTGTGTTGCCAGCCTACCCCTTCCCCTCCGGGGCAGGACCACGCCACGCCACACAGCCCCCCCCCCCCAACACTCCCTGACTCCCTATGCCCAGTGCCCCCCAGACCCACTATGCCCAACGCCACCCCCACCACAAATGCACAGCACCCTGCACAGAACCCTCACTCCCTAGTGCCCCAGCATATACAGATCTCCCCCGCCCACCACTGCCCAGTGTCCTTCCCCACAGCCCCACCACCGCAACTACATAGTAACGCCCACAGACCTCCCCCCACTGCCCAGCACCCCAATACACACAGACCTCCTCCCACTGCCCAGCGCCCCTCCCAACAGACCCCTCACTGCCTAGCACTCCAAACACACAAGCCTCCCACACTGCCCAGCACCCCCCAACAGACCCACTCCCTCACACCCTGCCCCCTGGGCGCACTCACTGGCCCTGCTATGCCAGCTCAGAGCAGGAATCCTCCCTCCCATCACAGTGCTAGGGAGCAGGACCGCTGAAGCTCAGGAGCACAGAGTAGTCCCGTCCCCCGGGGCCCGACCTGGCCCTGCCTGCGTGGCGCTGGTGCCTACAGTGGAGGAGGCATTTCCTTGCAGTGGCGAGAGGGGGAGGAGCCGCTGGCTTCCCCAACCCACCGCTTCTGCAGAGTGGCAGGGAGAGGCTGAGGGCTCCTCTCTGCCCTGTCACTGGCAGGCAGTCACTGGGGCCGGAGAGGAGCACTCAGCCGTTGGCCGGCCAAGAGGAGTGAGCAGTGGCCAGAGGTGGAGAGGAGCCAGCAGCTGAGGGTGCAGCGCAAGTGGAGTGGGCTGGGCCAAGGCCCCTTTTTGTGGATGGGACTGGCGCCACTGGTGCGTTTGTAAACCTGGTACTGGTGGAAGAAGAGGGGGGTTACTCCTTTGTAATGTCTTGTCTGCCTGGCTTACAGCATTCCCCCCTGAGTGGTGCTCCAACATTGACTCCCTGAAGGAAAGCTTCAAGATGGTGAACCGGCTGAACTGGTCTAGCATTGAACACTCCCAATTCTCAGGTCAGTGGGAGATCCCATCTCTTGCTTGGCCCAGTGGGAGACCCAGGTTCAATTCCCTGCTCTGCCACACACTTTCTGTGTGACCTTGGGCAAGTCACTCAGCCTATCTGGGCTTCAGTTCCCATCTGTACAATGGAGATAATAGCATTGCCCTGCCTCATGGATTGTGGGGAGGAGAAATCCATTCAAGGTTTTTGGGGCCCTCAGATACAGTGTTGATGGGGGCAGCTAGAAGATAGATGAATGACTTCCCAGTCCCTTCTGCTGCTTGTCCCACTCATGTGTCAGAGACAATACGCTGCAACTAGAAAAAGGGAGCTCCCCAGAGTGCACAGCGGAGATTAGAGGCATGCATGGGGTGGGGAAGCCCTGAGTGTAAAGAAAGGGACTTTATGAGGGGATACAGCTGTGAGAAAGGAAATGGTGAGCCCCTGAGTGTGAGGAAAGGAGGATTCCCAGGGGAGTACCCATAGGGTTAGGGATTAGGCAAGGGGAGGGAGCAATATACATGAAGTAACTGGATTTCATCCCCTCCATTGGCCTTGCAGAGCTGATGGAGAGCTTGCGCCAGGCTGAGCGGAAGAACTGGACCCTGGATCAGCACCACATTGCCAACCTCTGCGACTCCCTCAATCACTTTCTAACCCAGACTGGTCAGCTCCCTCACCTGGGGGGCCCTCAGCAGCCCCCCCGAATCTCTGATTCTTGCGCCCTGAATAGTGGCAAGCAGGAGCAGTCCATGAACCAAGGTACACAGTAGGGTGGGCAGGAAGGGGACCCAGGATGCCATGCAAATGGATGAGGCAGATTCCCAGTTGTGTAGAGGTGGTGGACACCTTGTCACCATGCTAAGCACCAGGGCACTGAAAAGTCCAGTGCTGCGCTGCTCAAAAATACTCAGTCTTTGGCAGTCTCTTTCATACAGACTGTGTACCACCCAGTCCTTAATTTGTAATGAAAGAGGTGCTGGGGCTCAGCCCTGACCAGCCTTGGCACAAATTAAGCACTGGAGAGAAGAAGACGATCTCCCCTGCATTGAAGATCCTGTGGTAGGAGAGAGAGTAGGATGATGTTCTATGAGGAGCAGACAAGGGCAGTGTAGAGAGATTATGGCCTTGCAGCAGCTTGATTTTGACCCGACTTGGGACATGTCAAGGGAGGGGGCGATGGGAAAAAATTCCCCACTTTAACCCAGTAGAATAACAGTATCGTTTCGGTACCGTGGCTGAGCTGTAACACATTGTCAGGACCTGTCCATTGAACACTTCCTGATTCTCCCTGGCGTGTGTCAGTCAGTCTGTTCTGCAGCTGAGCTGCGAAGCCCAGTCAGTGCCAGGCAAGCTGGGTGAGGGGATCACTCACTGTTCCTTTCCCTTTCCTTTGGCAGTGAACTCTTATGGTCAGCCTCAGCCTCCCCATCTCTTCTCTGGGCCATCTCCTATGTACCAGATTTCGACCCAGGACAATCCAGGGTATAATCGCCCAGGTAAGGAGTGAAATGATGGCATGTTATTACAACTCCCACCCCAGCTGTCTCAGCCGTCCAGCAGCACATGCTGGAAGGGCCTTTCTCCTCTGCTGTCAGAGAGCTGGAGTGGGGCTGAGGGAGCCTAGACTGCAGGAGGTCCACCAGCAGGACACTGCCACAGCACTGGGGACAGCAAGCTCAGTTGCCTGACTCGTCTCACCCCCCATCTTGTTCCCATTCCCACCGCTTTCCCATAGCTGGGTGCTCACTGGGCACTGCTGTGAGGGAGTTCATGTTGACAGACTCCTTAGGCCTTAGTTAGATGCTGAACCGTGTTCAGGGCAGCTCATAGGGCAGCTCCCATTGCTGCAATTACCCTTAAACCGCATGACCCCTGTAACAGGGTGGTTACCCCACTCCTGCCCTGAAGGGCTTAAAACACTGCCTCAAGGTGGCAACGTGTGCTGCCTGAGGGGGAGTGTGTCCCGGCAGGTCACTCCTTGGGGAAGTTCACACCACCTGAGTCCTTCCCCTTTTATTGTTCCCAAGAACCCAGTAGGACAAAGCTTGACTTCTCCTCTAACCATCACTTTCCCTTTTCCTCCCTCTTCCACCTCCACTCAGCTCACCATCTGGTCCCCCGGCCTCCAGTCCCTCCTCCAGGCGCCAATGAGGAAATCCCTGACGATTTCGACTGGGACTTGATCACCTAGCGTGTTACAGACTTGAGAGCCCGTCCCTTGTGAGGGACCTGGGAGGGAAGGGGGGCATGGGGTGAAAGGTCGCAGGTCCAGCTGCCCATGCCTCCCTGCCTTGCCTGTATATAGATATATATTCTCTCTCTGCGCCAGAGAAGACACCGCAAGATGCTGCCGAAGATAATCCTTCCTTGCGTCCTGTTTTACCTTTTTTTTTTTCTTTTGTTCATTATTATTATTATCAGTAATCGAGCACGGCTCTCCCCCACATCAGATCGGCTCCCCCACATTGTGTGGTGCGCTGCGTGGGGTGGAGGGTGGAGAGATGGCTCCCTGGTACCATGACAAGACCTTGGAAGGCCGAAACCTCAAGAGCATCTTTCTCTGCCTCCCTCATTTTGCATTTTACAATCCCTCTTTGCTGGTGAATCTGTTGTATTGGCTACCGGGGTGAGAGAGCCTAGTGGACCCTGGGAGCCTGTAATTATGTTGTTTTGTAAATGTTGTAAAGGTCAGGGGCTCAAAGGGACATTGGAGGGGTGATTTTAGCTCCATGATCATTCTCACACCAGCAAGGGACGGCAAGAGGAAGAGGGAAGACCCTGAAGATAAAGAAAACAGAATCTCTGCAGGGGATGAGCTACAGCTGGGATTTGGGCCGAGCTGGGAGAGGGAGGCCCTGAGTGCAGAAAAAGGAGAGTTTCAAGCACAGATGCATTTGGGATTCAGAGAACACTGCCATTTGTAAGGAGATCAGAGGGAAACTGACTTGTTTTCTGTGCTGACTTTTGTGGTCTCTGGGAATGTGAAGCCCACCAGTCAAGTAGGGGAAGCTCAGCAGGTGTATTTTGCACCAGCATTGGGGGGATCAGGTACAACACATCAAATAGCATTCCCCAGGGCTTTTAACGTCACCATTAGCCCCCCCCACCTCCCCGGCGCCCCTACAGATATGCAGTGAGGCTTTTATTTGCATCTCCAAAGAAGACACCTGCAAATTAGGAAGCATTCCCCCTACCTTCTCAGTTCTTGTTCAAGTTAGTTATTCCCCCTGTTAATTTCTTTGGAAACTGTCCTTGCCAGTGGTGTAAGGATGCAAGCAAAGTGAGTCTTATCTGCATAAATACCTGCTCAGTGGTTCCCACTGGGGAGCAAACCAAGGATGGAAAGAAGAAGCCACTGCTCAAGAGTTGAGGGAGATTTGGGGACTTGTAGGTTAGAGAATGGAGTCGTCCTCCCATTGCCACTTTTCCCCCAGCCCCAATTTAAGAGGTGTGAGGCTTCACAGTTTGTACGTTTCAGAAGCATAGATGACAGGACAGGAGATGTTTGTCAGATATTTAAACTGCACAGCCAAAGGGAGGAATGGGGAGGATGGGAAGAAGCACTGTTGAAGCAGAAATGAGTGTTGAGCTGCCCTTTCCCCAGCTGTGTCCCCTGGCTGTCCCCCTGTTTCTAGCGTGGCTCTGTTCTGTCAAACTTCTTGTTTCCTCTTTCTGTTTTGTAGCCCCCTAGCCCCTGTTTACTGGTGAGGGGAACCAAGTTGGAAGCAAACCATCATGGGCACTCAACATGCCAAGGGTGGGGGAGATAATTTAGCATCACTATATAATTTGCTGTTGAGATAAACCAATTGGATCTTTGTCGGGAAGATGGACAGTCTTGGATTTGATGGGGGGTGGGGGGTACTGTTTTTTGTTGTTTTTTTTTTTTAAGTGGGGGTAGTCATCACTGAGCATTCCCAAGAGAAGTGAGGAATCCCAGAGCCGACTTCAGCATGGAGTTAGCCAGCAGTTCGCTCTGCTGCCCAGGATGGGAATGATAAGACCAGGAAGCCATGTTCAGTTGGGTTTCGTGTGGCGCAGAGCTGCAGAGATCACCTCCCTCCAGGTGCCACTCAGTGCTTTGCAGGAGTTCCAAAGCCGGGCACCATGGAAATTGTCAGGAGCGCTTGGCCTTTCAGAAACCCTGAAAACCAAACCTGAAAGCAAACCAAGAATGGCTCCTTTGCGCAGTCAAGTGCTCCTCACTTGCAATAGTCCATTATGCCTGTGTTTCATAATTCAGTGCGCCTTATTTGCATATTGTAAATATATATGCGGTCAGTAGTGCAAACCAGGCCTCATCCCCCAACCCTGAAATTGACCGTGCATCCATTTGTGGCAGATGGCATCGGATTTTGACACGCATGGAGTCAAAGGGCTTCGCACCTAGAACTGCACTGCAAAGCTGTGACATAGCCTGTCAGGAGTGAAAGGATGCAGTCAACGGAGATGCAGCCTGCAAGCGAGAGGAGTCCCTTGCACACCCTTGCACTGTTGGTGTGGCCATGATGCTTTGTGTCAAAGAGAGAGGAGAGGGGGTGGTCCTCATGAGTTTATTTTTGTGCATGCTTCTTAATAAAAACAAAAAGTAATGTTATTGTTTAAACCTTTTGGTGCTCGGTGTTGAGTTATTTTCAGTGCGGCTGGTCAGGTGAAATTCACCTGCCCTTTGGTTGCCCAGTCACCCAGTTTTATGAGATCCCTTTGCAGTCAGCTTTGGAATTAACTGTCTTGAGTGATTTTTGTATCGCCTGCAAACCTTGCCATCTTACTTGTTACTCCTTTTTCCAGATCATTTATCAATATGTTGAACACACTGGTCCCACCAGAGATGCTGGGGGGACCCCACTTACCTCTCTCCACTGTGAAAACTGATTATTAACTTTTTACACTGTTTCTTTGTCTTTTAACAGTTACTGATCCATGAGAGGACCTTTCCCTCTTATCCTATGACTACTTACATTTGCTTAAGAACTTTGGTGTGGGACTTTATCAAAGGCTTTCTGAAAGCCCAAGTAACAGTAGTCACTGGATCACCCTTGTCATGTGCTTGTTGACCCCCTCCAAGAATTCTAGTAGATCGGTGAGGCAGGATTTTTCTTTCCCCCACATGTCACGTTCATGCTCTGTGTTTGGTAATTCGTTCTTTACTATAGTTTCAATAGTTTGCCTAGTACTGAAGTTAGGCTTACTGGCCTGTAGTGTTCAGGATTACTTCTTAATGCCAATTCTTTAAAGGACTTCACATTTCTTTCCTCCAGTCATCTGTACAGAGGCTGATTTAAGATAGGTTACATACCACAGTTAGTAGTTAAACTGTGGTGCCCAAAACAGAACACAGTATCCACATGAGACCTTACTAGGGCTGAATAGAATGGAACAGTTACCTCCTGTGTCTTAATACAGCACTCATGTTAAACACACTAGAACATTAGCCTTCACATTGTTGGCTTGTATTCAATTGTGATCCACTATAACTCCAGATCCTTTTCTACAGTACTTCCATGTAGCTGGTTATTCCCGTTTTTGCAGGTGTGCATTGATTTTTCTTTCTTAAATAATGTACTTTGCATTTGGCTTCTTTGAATTTCATTTTGTTGAATTCAGACCAAATCTACAATTGTTTATGGTCATTTTGGATTCTAATCCTGTCCTCTAACGTCTTTGCAACCCTCTCAGTTGATGTCATCTGCAAAATTCATAAGTACACTCTCTATTATCTGAGCCATTAATGAAAATATTGATGCACCGACCTAGGATTACCCCAGTTGGTACCATGAGATGCTCTCCTCCTCTTCACATTTTAACAGCAAACCATTGATAACTCCTTGAGTGAGTACAGTGTTTCAACCACTTGTGCATCTGTCTTATACTAACTTAATCTAGACCACAGTTCCCTAGTTTGCTTATGAGAATGTCACATGACACGTGTCAAAACCTTACTAAAGTCAAGATATATCACGTCTACTGCTATCCCTCCCTTGCCCCCCATTCACTAGGCTAATAACAGTGTCAAAGAAGGTAACTAGGTTGGTTTGGCGATGATTTGTTCTTGGCAGATCCATGTTGGCTGTTGCTTACCACCCTATTATCCACTAGGTGTTTAATAATCTGTCCCAGTATCTTTCCAGATATTGAGTTAGGCTCACTGGTCTGTAATCTCCTGAGTCTTTTGCTCCTCTTTTTAAATATAAAGCACTATGTTTGCCCTTCTCGCAGTCTCTGGACCTACCTGCCTCCATGAGTTCTCAAAGATAATTGCTAGTTTATATCTGATCAGAACTGTGGCTTTCGCCCATCTTGCTTTCACTGAAGGAAAACAGGCTTTTTGTGTACATGAGTTATACCATGTGTGTCCTTTCTCGTGTCTCACAGCATACAGTTTGAATTCAGGACACCACCTTCCAAGCCATCTCACTTCTGAATTTTACAGAAGGGTGACTCAGCTCAGCCCTACTCAGGGTTACCTGCTGGATGGCAGTCGCTGCGTGATACTTGGTACCAGCGGCTTTAGATGCAGTAGGGACATCTCCATGATTGGTGGGATCTACCTCAATTGCCTCATCACTGTATCTCAGGTTGTAATATCAAGGGACTTCTAAAGCATAAAGGAGGGTCCTATTTCTAATGAACTCATGTCCCAGCATGAGGTTTGTTTTTCAGGAAATTCCCCTATTGCCCCAGTTATTGATTCTGTGCAGTGATGTATTATATGCGATGTAGAAACTCTCCTTAAGCTGCCATGAAAATAAGAGAAGTGGCTTTGGGGACAGGATAGTAGGAAGGAAGGCCATGGTTAACTGAAACTGAAAGACCTAGGAATACTGGCCTGAAAGGCAGCTTCCAATGCTGAGACCAGGTAGGGATGTCTGTTACAATGCACTGTTGTGAGGAAAACTAGAATTCAGAGGACACTCCTGCTGGGCACTGCTGTGAAAAAGTTCAGGGTCCAACTGAGCAGAGTTAGGGTGGGGACAGGTACAATGACAAATTCCAGGAGAAATGTCGAAGTTACTTCTCCCTGTAATTTAGCAGGTACAATGATGTGATACTGCTCTAATAGTAGTACATAGATATTCTGCAACCACATTCTTATTCAGTAATGTCAAAGGAGTAACTATACATAATCCACCACACATCTAACAAGTGCAATTCTCTCTCTAAATAGGGGCTCTCTGTCTCCCTTGTATGTCTCATCAGAAGATTCCTGTTTTTGGCATGTCTAACTCCTCTCTTCAGGAGGCTATTCAATGGGAGGTTGGCCTTCTCGGAACTGCCCCAGTCCCCATGGGCATCTCATACAGCTTATAGTCAAACTCATTGTTCTGGCTCTGCTGTCCTAAAGCAAAAAGTCACTGCCATAGAAACTGCAAATGTGTCCCTCCGCCCCCGCCCTGGGAATGCTGTCTAGAAGCCCCGTTTTAGAGGGTGTTGCTGCTGAAATCCCTGTCTGCTGAAGTCTTGGTCCTGTCCCGTGAGTAGGAAGTGGAGCGTGTAACTTCCTCGCTGAAGGCACCCTCCAAGATGCCCTGTACTGATTGACGTGCCTTCTGCCTGAAGTCCCGCCCCACAAATACGTAGAGCAAAGGGTTGATGCAGCTGTTTGCATAGGCCAGTGCTATAGAGAGGTGGTCCCACAGTGCTACTGCCTCCCTAAATCCAGTGCCTGGCATAGCTAGGAGAGACAGTACCCCAACTACATGGAATGGAGCCCAACAGACAAAGAAGGCAACCACCACAACCAGGATCACTCGTAGGGTCTTACCACGGGGTTTGGTAAATCGGGCTCCATGCATCTTGATGACTATAAGGATGTAGCAAGCTGCCATTATGCTAAAGGGAAGAAGGAAGCCAAAGACAATCCTGGTAATATTTATGGCCAGTAAGGTGGTTGGCTGACTGCTGTAGGAGATGTAATCATTCAAGTTCCCCAATAAGATAGTATCATTGTACAGGGTGCCAGGAATATCAGTGCTGGAGAAACCACCAGGATATCTGGGGTTATGCCAAAGCTCATGGCTGAATAATTCCCATAATCTATATAATCTTCATAATCCTTATCATCTCCAAATTGATAATTACAAACAGTTTTGCCAAATTCATCTTTGAAGGTCTCACGGTAGAGGAAGGCAGGACAACACATAATGAAGGCCAAGAGCCAGATACAGCAGCACATCGCTGTTGCAAGCCTCACGTTACGGTGGTTCTGACACCAAACTGGCTTCATCACCATCAGGCACCGGTCAATGCTGATGGCAGTGAGGAGGAAGACACTGGCAAACATGTTGAGGATGATGGCTGATGGGATAACCTTGCAGAGGAAGTGGCCATATGGCCAGTACTCATGAAGGATCAGGTGAATGATGGAGAATGGCAGAGACACGCAGCACAGGAAGTCAGCGATGGCAAGGTGCAGGAACCACACAGTGTTCACGGTCCGCTTCATTTTCAGGCCAGCCACCCAGATCACCAAGCCATTGCCCAGGAGGCCCAGGATAAAGGTGAGAATGAAGATAATTAAGGAACCAATGATTTCTGGTGCGTACTGTAGTGTGGCACCATCATCTGGCTTGTATGTGCTGTTACTACTCAGGAGCAGAGACATAGTCTTTAGATACTGGTGGGAAAAAAACAGAAGATCATTTGCTATTAACACCATTAACACACCCCACTGCCAGCTGTATGTGCCCAACCCCAAGATTACACTTTCTGTATGTATCCAAACATCCTTGTGTGGGTTGTGAGCAGTCGGGATTGAACCTAGAAGCTATAAGTATGAAAGCACAAGTCCCCCCTACTGCCTGAGCAGGAAGACCTGGCTGTACTAGTGCAAAGGCTGTTGCAAAATCCTACATCTCTATGCGGTCTAGCCACTAGAAGTGGTCATAGTGCCACAGTATAAGTGTTGGTGTACTCAGGTTCTCCTATGTCCAAAATCGCCTTTAATGCCAGTACTATCCTTAGTGAGGTTATCCTTTATTTACGCTCTCCGTTACCCTAATTCCAGCTGTCCCTCCTCATCTCCTTTTAACTCTCTAAAAAATATATATAATTATCTCTTTTACTGGAAAAACTCAGTCTTAGTTCATCTTTCCTTTAAAATAGAAGTGGTTTCCTCTCTCTTGGATAGTGAGATTTATGCCTTGAAAGCAATTTTTGTATTCCCATGAGCCTCTGATTTGCAACTGTTTCCATGATGTAATAATTAAAACCATGGAGTCAGCGATTCCATACAGAAGGGGACATTGTCAGCAAAAGTCTTGTGTAGATCTTCCCTCTCCCCTGCTTTCCTAGCCAATGCAGCTTAATCCTGAGCATTCCCCAACCCCCACTATTCCAAGGAAGGAGAGACACAGGATGAAGAGTAAGAAATAGATGGATAGAAAAAGAGAGGTAAATAAAGAGAACTATTGAGAAAAGAAGAGAAATTGGAATAAGGAATAATAACAGGACTTAATAGATCTCAAAGACCTCTACCTACATCAGAAAGTGTCATTAGATGGCACTTAGTCCTGCCATGATTGCAGCAGTCTGGACTAGATGACATCTCAAGGTCCCTTCCAATCCTATGATTCTATGATTATCTCCAGATGAAGAAAGAGGCACGGAGAGATTAAAGTATAGTTTTACTCTGAATAGTGGCAATGTAAAAACAACACCTCTCCCTCAGCCCTTGGATGTGTTCAGAACAGATTTACGCACTTGAATGACTAAAATAGTTTTGACTGCTTTTCACTCGTGTTCACCTAGCGGAGCCAAGATAGCTCAGTGAGAGGCAGCTTCATTCTATTTCTTCCTGTGCATTAACAGAATTGTTCACAAGTTCCAGGCAGTTAGACTGATGCCAGACCCTTAAAGAGAATCAGGTTGCAGAAGTATCACTGAGGACATGATCAGAAGATAGTGAAGTTGCACAGGGGTTATCAAGAGTCTAATTCAGCATGCAACATCTTCATTATTGCTGGTAAAGCATGAGAAGGAGAGAACCTAGCGTGATTCTATTGTTATCATCATTAGAAATCTCTGTTACATTAGCAACTAGGCTCCAATCAGGCACTGAACACACATAATAAAAATTAAACACACCCTGCCCCAAAGAGTTTACAGTCTGTAACATACGATGGGACAAAAGATGGATGAAACACCAAGGAGGGGAGGACAAGGTAAACAATGAAATAATGATTAACATAAACAGCAGTCTTACCACATCAGCTGCCTACCCATTGTCAAGAGATCTTTAGGCATCACAGCAGAGGTGAGTTTTAAGAAGGGATGCTATGGATTGTGATTGGGGAGCTGCTCCCAGGAAAAGGGCAACATAGCTGAAAGCATGAAGGTGCTTGAGAAAAGTGGCCAATAAAGGCTTGGAAAGGGAGGGCTAAGCTGCCTTCAGAGTAAAGACTGGTAGTTTGTATTTGATACAGTGAAGAAGGGAGAGCCAGTGGAGGGAAACAAAGGGGTGGTGGGAGATTTTTACCACAGTTCCCTAGATGGCCCCCTCAAGGAAATAAACTCATAACCCTAGGTTTAGCAAGCCAGTGCTCAAACCACTGAGCTATCTCTCCCCCAAGTGGACTGTGCTACGTCAATAGGAAAGCTTCTCCCACCAACATATTTGCTGCCTCCTGGGGAGCTGGATTAACTACGCAGGGGGAGAAGCTCTCCCATTGGCATAGGAGCATCCTCAATAAGCACTGCGGTGGTGCAGATGCACTGGTGCTACTGTGGCACTGTACGTGAAGACAAGCCCCAAGTTTGTTGGGCTGGGAGTTAGAAAAAAAGGACATTGTTTTACTTGTCACCTGAGCAAATTTGATACATACATATGTGACATTATTGATATAAACTGGGACCACACAGAACATGGTT
>NC_133769.1:143222634-143379714 GCF_003597395.2 Chelonoidis abingdonii | reverse complement strand
ATTTCTAGAGACTGCTGTGGACTGTGATGGATAGCTGGAGTCCTCAGTACCCCCCTCCCGTCCCTCAGATGAGCGTCCATTTGATGTCTCTGGTTCCCGTTACGTTTTCACACAGCGCTGTGTATCCGGGTTTTTATTCAACCACTTTGGCATTTTTCGTGTTCTGTAACGGAAGCTGGATACACAGATTTGTCTCCCCATAACAGCGATCAGACCTAGTATCTCCCGTCTTACGGTCTAGTTGCTGGAGCTCTTTTTCGGATTTTCAACTGCTCGCCAGCCGTGCCTGATCAGAGTCCACGCTGGGCAAGGCAGGAAATTAATTCAAAAAGTTCGCGACCGGACTTTTCCTTTGTTTACCTGCCCGCTGCATCCGAGTTCAGATTTGCTGTCCAGAGCGGTCAGTGCTGCACTTCTGGATGCCGCCCGAGAGGCCAATAACGTGATTTCCGTCCACTATGAACCCTAATCCGACGACAAAAGTTATCACTATCGAATAGTTTGCGCTAGCGCGCTACTCGCTCTCGTTTGGGTAGTAGGCAGTTCCGAAATCGATTAAGGAGCCGGTTTTTTAAACTCGGATATTTAATGACGACGTTGTCCTTGAACGGATAGAATTGGAGGATTACAACATTACAGCGTTTAATATCGGAATAATATCCGGCCATATAAAGCATTTTAAAAGTCGCAGTGATAGACTCTGGCCAAAGATTCACAGGAAGTCCAAGTGACTGTATCATCCTCCCTCGAAATGCCTCCACCAAAGACCCAGACCGTCATCGGGCGGTGAAGTACTAAGCGCCGCAAGCTCCACCCCGCTTTGCCCCCAGAGCCCCTGAATCCTCTGGGCGGCGCTGCGTGGCACTGAATCACACCACCCCTTGGAGGCTGAGCCTAACGCCTACTCCTTCAGCTTCCAATCACAGAAACCATTATATTCCATCCTAAAGATCACCTCTGTCCTGCTTATTGTACCAGCAGGTCCCTTATCTTTCCTGAGGGGGTGCTGCTATGGAGTAACCTCCTTTGCTGATACACGCTCAGAGCCAAGACAGAACGCTGCCCAGGCCATTGCACCAAGCTGCCTCTCAGAATATATACAGTGGATAGTCAAAAGAAGATGCTTTATACAAACTGAAATTAATCCTGCTCCAAGACAGGGAGCTGGACGAATCCATCTAGATAGTCCTGTCACACTCTCCCACCCAATGTTTTCTAGATCCCTAAAAGAGAACGCCAAGGAGGAAGTAAAAAATTACTACAAAGAGAGGGAGAAACGCTTTAAGACTGACAGATGGAGGGATAGAGCAAAACGGAGAAATTGCAGAACAGAAAGACAGAATACTGTCTGTATTCTGTACATACCCTGGTACAGCAGATTCCTCAATTCACTGGAGAGCAAGAACCACTCTGATCATAGCTCTTGTCTTAAGCACTGGCTCTGGAGTCCCCAGAGAACAATTTATATGGTCAGTTTAGGAATTGACTTTTTTTTTTATGTCCGTTATCTTAAAATTTTTTGCACCCAAGAGGAATGGCAAGAATGAGTCACTTCCATAATCAGATAACATGAGCTGCAAAACATCTGGCCTGATGCTACTGAGATAATGCAACACTAGCATGTGGGCAAGTATGGTGCTTACAACAGAAGGAATGGAAGAGTAAGCAGACCTAGAAGTTGTTAGGGAGCATAGATATGTGCATAAGAAATCAAAGTTTTCATAAGAAAATTTGACTTATCGCATGAGATCAAAGCAGTAGATTTTGTCTCTTGCCATGAGAACACAGATCATTGCTCCATTTAGTTCAGTATCCCATAGCCTGTTGGACCATCTCACATTACTGATCTATTTTGTCTGGTATAGCAGATCACAACATTGATCCATCTGGTCATGAATCTTGTATACTGCATCCATCTAATCTTATATTTTAACTCTTGTTAACCTGGTCCATCTAATATGGAATATCATGTTCAACAGAGGTCAGTGCCAGATGCCTCAAAAAGAAGACACAAAATCCTATAATGCACCTTACTGCAAGGAAATTTCTTCCCAACCACCAACTGATGATAAGATTTCACTCTGAAGCATGAGGACTATTAGCCTCAGCCATTTTTACTGTAGGTAGCATCAGTGAAAATACTACAGCTTTCTGAGTCATGTAGGTGTCAAATCTTGTTACTTTTATTCTGCTTTTTACCTCAATGAAAGAGGAAAGAAAAATATAATGAGCTTTAGAGAGCTCTGTACCCTTTCCCCAGCAGAACTGTAAGGAACTGAATTTGCATCTCTTTTCAGTGATGTTGTTTTCTGTTCTGAAGCAATCAGAGGAAATGGATTTGAACACTTAATTTCCTTATATGTTAGGGGCCCAGTCATGAAAAAGCAAGGGTGCTGCAGGGCAGGTCTGAGGGGCATTGGCAGAGCTGTGTGGGGAGCCCAGGACTGGAATAGCAGGGGGGTTGCAGGGAAGGACTGAGGAGCATTAGCTGAGCCCTGACTGAGGGCAGGGTTGAGGAAGAGCAGGATTGCATTATAAGAGGCAGCTGTTAATAACATTGTACTGAGGTGTTGGTGATTTTTGTAGCAGAGATTGGTGGGGCAGGAATGGTTTGGATAATGCTCTATGAGGAGCTGACAAGGGCAGTGCGGAGAGATCATGGCCTTGCCGCAGCTTGATTTTCACCCGACTTGGGACATGTCTAGGGAGGGGGCAATGGGAAAAAATTCCCCCCTTTAACCCAGTAGAATAACAGTATCGTTTCGGTACCGTGGCTGAGCTGTAACACATTGTCAGGGCCTGTCCATTGAACACTTCCTGATTCTCCCTGGCGTGTGTCAGTCAGTCTGTTCTGCAGCTGAGCTGCGAAGCCCAGTCAGTGCCAGGCAAGCTGGGTGAGGGGATCACTCACTGTTCCTTTCCCTTTCCTTTGGCAGTGAACTCTTATGGTCAGCCTCAGCCTCCCCATCTCTTCTCTGGGCCATCTCCTATGTACCAGATTTCCACCCAGAACAATCCAGGGTATAATTGCCCAGGTAAGGGGTGAAATGATGACGTGTTATTACGACTCCCACCCCAGCTGTCTCAGCCGCCCAGCAGCACTTGCTGGAAGGGTCTTTCCCCTCTGCTGTCAGAGAGCTGGAATGGGGCTGAGGGAGCCTAGACTGCAGGAGGTCCACCAGCAGGACACTGCCACAGCACTGGGGACAGCAAGCTCAGTTGCCTGACTCGTCTCACCCCCCATCTTATTCCCATTCCCACCCCTTTCCCATAGCGGGGTGCTCACTGGGCACTGCTGTGAGGGAGCTCATGTTGACAGATTCCTTAGGCCTTAGATGCTGAACAGTGTTGAGGGCAGCTCACGGGGAAGCTCCCATTGCTGCAGTTACTCTTAGACCACCTGACCCCCTGCTTCCAATCTGGACACTGATAGGACACTGCCTCAGGGTGGCAACGTGTGCTGCCTGAGGGGGAATGTGTCCCGGCAGGTCACTGCTGTGGGGAAGTTCACTCCACCTGAGTCCTTCCCCTTTTATTGTTCCCAAGAACCAAGTAGGACAGAGCTTGACTTCTCCTCTAACCATCTCTTTCCCCTTCTCTCCCTCCTCCCCCTCCACTCAGCTCACCATCTGGTCCCCTGGCCTCCAGTCCTTCCTCCAGGTGCCAATGAGGAAATCCCTGACAATTTCGACTGGGACTCAATCACCTAGGGTGTTACAGGCTCGAGAGCCCGTCCCTTGTGAGGGACCTGGGAGGGAAGGAGGGCATGGGGTGAAAGGTTGCAGGTCCAGCTGCCCATGCCTCCCTGCCTTGCCTGTGTGTAGATATATATTCTCTCTCTGCACCAGATAAGACACCGCAAGATGCTGCCAAAGATAATCCTTTCTTGCGTCCTGTTTTACCTTCTTTTTGTCTTTTGTTAATTATTAATTATTAATTATTATTATTATCAGTAATCGAACATGGCCCTCCCCCACTGGCCTCGGACAGATCAGACTGGCTCCCTCACATTGTGTGGTGCCCTGCCTGGGGCACAGGGTGGAGAGATGGCTCCCTAGTGCCATGACAAGACCTTGGAAGGCCGAAACCTCAAGAGTATCTTTCTCTGCCTCCCTCCTTTCATGGATAACAATCCCTCTTTGCTGGTGAATCTGTTGTATTGGCTACCGGAGTGAGGGAGCCTAGTGGACCCTGGGATCCTGTAATTATGTTGTTTCGTAAATGTTGTAAAGGTCAGGGGCTCAAAGCAACATTGGAGGGGTGATTTTAGCTTTGTGATCATTCTCACATAGAGTGACCAGATGTCCCAATTTTATAGGGGCAGTCCTGATTTTGGGTCTTTTTCTTATATAGGCTCCTATTACCCCCCACCCCGTCCCAATTTTTCACACTTGCGGTCTGGTCACCCTATTCTCACTTCAGCAAGGGACAATAAGAGGAGGAGGGAAGACCCTGAAGATAAAAAAAGGTGCGGAGGGTGAGCTACAGCTGGGATTTGGGCCGAGCTGGGAGAGGGAGGCCCTGAGTGCAGAAACAGGAGAATTTCAAGCACAGATGCATTTGGGATTCAGAGAACACTGCCATTTGTAAGGAGATCAGAGGGAACCTGACCTGTTTTCTGTGCTGACTTTTGCAGTCTCTGGGATTGTGAAGCCCACCTGTTAAGTAGGGGAAGCTCAGCAGGTGTATTTTGCACCAGCATTGGGGGGATCAAGTACAGCACATCAAATAGCATTCCCCAGGGCTTTTAACGTCACCATTTCCCCCCCACACCTCATCATCTTCCCTACAAATATGCAGCAAGGCTTTTATTTGCATCTCCAAAGAAGACACCTGCAAATTAGGAAGCATTCCCCCTACCTTCTCAGTTCTTGTTCAAGTTAGTTATTCCCCCTGTTAATTTCTTTGGAGACTGTCCTTGCCTGTGGTGTAAGGATGCAAGCAAAGGGAGTCTTATCTGCATAAATACCCGGTCAGTGGTTCCCATTTGTGGAGCGAACCAAGGATGGAAAGAAGAAGCCACAGCTCAAAGCTGCCTCAAGAGCTGGATGAGATTTGGGGAACTTGTAGGTAAGAGAATGGATGTTCGTCCCTCCATGCACCCACTCCCCCAGCCCCAGTTTGAAGAGGTGTGAGCTTTCACAGTTATGTACTTTCAGAAAGCATAAGGGGGGGACACCTTCCCTGCCCCGCCTTGCTCTGCCCCTGCCCCATGTCGCAGGTAGACTCTGGGCATCCCCAGGTCCTAACAGAGAGAGTCCGGACAACTGGACTGTTCCTACCTTATCCAAGGGCCGGTTCCTCACCGTCGCCTGGGACCGGTTCCACACCGTCGCCCACAGCTGCTTCTCCACTACTCTAGCACGTTGCACCATTGTGCCCTCCGAGGTCAGCCAGATCGCGTCTCCGCCGAGGCCCCCGGTGAAGTCACCGGTGTGCACTGGGCATCAGTCGTCGCCACGAACTGTTGACCACCAGGAGGGATCCGGGCAAAGCTAATTTTAGTCTCGAGCCCCACGTTGGGCACCAAGAACTGTTGCTGACACAAAGGTGCCCGAGGGGGGCAACAGCGGGGGGGTTTGTTGCCCGGTGTGCACCACGCCAATAAACACACCAGGGGTGGAGAAGCAAAACATAAGTTTATATGAGCTTAAATAAGGTGCGAGGGAGAATGCAATTTCAAATCCTGCACACGGCACACAGGCAGGGCACTAATATTTATAACCCCTTCTTTTTGTACTTTTTTTTATGCTATTTATTGTGTGGGTTACTTTTTTAGGCACCTATCCTTGGCTATAACATTTACTTCTTATTTATCTTATTCAGTACTAACAGTTTTTAGTAGCAACTGGGTTTGCTAACTACAGCCCTGTTTTTTAGGAATTAGCTTATAACACAAGTGGTTACAGTCAGCACGTTAATACAGAAAATTACAGTTAGCATTTTAGTACAAAAGGGTACAGAAATATAGTGAGGCTAACACACAGACTTGCATCATACTAACATGGAGGCACTTTGGTTTACACAAGCCCCATTACACAGGCCTTAAGCAAAAGGATTTTTACCTAGTGGCACCAACAATTCCCTCCTTTGGGAATACTCAACAAACTTTTGGCTGAGTGTTCTTACATTTAAAGAATAACATGCAATTAAGCTCTAGGGAGCTGGAGTGCTTTACAGCAAGCAAGCAAGAAGAGACTAACGATACACAACACCACACCAGTGAGGAGAAGGTGAACAGTGCCTTCCCCTAGTCCCCCCAGGTTGGGTAACCAGCTCCAGAGGGAATCAGAAATAGTGGGTTTCCTTTCCTGGGCCTTTTATTGTTTAAAAGCCTGTTTGGCTGACAGGATGTGCTTGTTAATATTTTGTGCGTTTTTTGGGACATAAGTACAGCATTTATTTTCTATAAGGGCGCATACCCCGCCCTGGGAAGCCACGCTTTCACTTAGAAAGTGTCCAAGTATGTTTTTATGATTACAGATTAGATGGTATTTCTGATGCGTCTGTAAGGGCAGTGGGCCAAGTCTGGTACTCAAGATTACTTTGAATGGCCATTAGCTGGTCATTTAGGAAATTCTGAATTTTTACACATACTAGATTTTACTGCAATGCCTTTTTAGCCTTAGTTATATTTAATACCATTTTTTTTGGTGTTAGCACTACAATACATCTGTTATTTAACTATTTTTAGATACTTTTAAAAGGCATTAACATTAATAGCATAGGAGGGGGTTACATTATTAATTACTGGAATGGTTTTAATAGGGTAACATTTTTAGTGGCAGAACAAGCTCTTCAGGTACTTGTTATTTAAGATTTAATTAGAGAGAGCAATACATGCTGAAGGATTTATTTAGAACACAGGGAGCAGCCTGTAGAATAAACCCCAAAATTTAATTAATACCACATTTTTAAGCATGGGTTTTACAAATGTTTTTTTGCCAGTGTATAATTTTTTGTTTTTTTACTAGGGTCAGTTTTTAATGTTTTTTTTAGTTAGGAATTTTTGGACTTTGGCAATTTTAGTGGAGTGAGTGTTTTTTTTTTTTTTTTAAATAGTTATGGTGGAGCATTTTATAGGGGAGAGGTTACTAGCACATTACCCTATAATGGTTTTGCTTTTTTAGAAAAATGCAAAGGCACAGTAGATTTGTCAAAGGACAAGGGAGAGGTTACTAGTACTTCACCTTGTCGTTTTCCCCTGTTGTCCAGAAGGCACAGTGGAGCTAGAAGGAGAAATGGCTAACCATTAGTAGGAGAATTTTTTCGAGGTGGAGGGGTTTTTTTTTTAGTGAGAATTTTGGGTCCAAGCAGTCAGTCTTTGGCACTTCACAGTCGTGTTGGTAGTCAGCAGGACTTAATAAGGGCTTTTCCAGTGTGGAGCCAGAGCAGTCTTTTGTTGGTGGACCTTTACATTAATTTAATGTCCTGATTCCAAGGAGTGGCAGGGCTGCTAGGGTCTTTGGGTAGCGCTTCTTTACCTGTGAGAAAAGAAACCTAACACATTTTATTAGTGCCTACAGTGTTTTTCAAACCTTATAGCTGTGTGGGCAAATTTAAGCCCTCCTTTTTTTGATTGTTAGCCAAGTCTTGACTGTGAATGGAGTTAGTGTTTTACCTATAGCCTGAGCTTGCTATTTTTTTTTTAACTCACAAAGGAAACTTTTACTTTTTACTTATACACTTTTTTTTTAACAACGAACATATAAACATTGCCATTATACAGTACATTAGTTTTATTATTTATTACATGCTACATATACCCTTTTATTAAAATAACTTTATTACAGACCTTTGGAGCAACAAGCCAGGACAAGCACACCCACTTTGAGGAGTTTATTTAATTTAATTTTTAATTTAATAGCTTTTTACCATTCCCAGGCCTCTGGCTAGAAATCCGAGGTAGCCAGAAGGATCCCCTCTACAATATGAGGAGTGGGTTAACTTTTTTATGTCCTTGCTTTTAAAGACTGTTGGTATTTAAAGTTTAATAACAATTTTTGCAATTAAACCTTTGGCCAGTGAAATTTTTTTTTTTTACTTAAGGAAATGCATTAGATTTTAGTATATTCCATTTTTTTGATTTATTTAAACACCTTGTATTTTAAGTTGAATAAAACAAGTATTTGCATTTTAATTTAACCTTTTTGCCTGATTTTAAACCAGACCATTCCATGAAAAAAAAAACTAAACACAACAATTCCGGTCACAAGACAAACACCACAAGACAGAACATAGAACACAAAACATAATTTCTATTGTGCCAGTAAATGCATGGTACGTTGAATGCTGTTCAGCTGGCATCAGTTTTTTCTGATTATTTGCAAGACAAAAAAACAAAACAGAGGACTACCCCTTCTGGGCAGACAATCATTGCTTAAGATATACAAATAACCTTGTTGACTTCAGGCAAAACACAGGAATTACCCCATATTTTTTTTGTAATTTATTTTCTAGGCAGCCCAGGTTTTAGTGGCTCCTACCTTATCAGTTAGATAAGTTGCATTAACACAGATGCTTTCTGGCTTGCTTTTGGATACAAAGCTATTCACAGCTTAAAGATTTTTACCTTAAAAGGGACATGATTAATTTTACCAGAATTTTGATTGCTTTTTACTTTTAATTTTTGCTTTTAAAAACTGAAAGAAAACATTACCATTTATAGCGCCCTTAGAGCCTAATAAAATTTTAATTACATAGCACTGTATATATTTTTCAGCTAATTTAACTAAATTGTTTACAGCCAAATGATTGCAATTCAATAATTTTTTTGCCTGAACATATTTACAAACATTTTAGAAACACCAAGAATTTTTCTTTTAGCATTTTTACAAGGTTCAGCTGCTGTTTTCTTCAGCAACTACAGAGTTAACTTTTTACTTGCCCTTAAATTACTTGCTTGTTTTTTAACAGCTACTTTTATTAATTTAAATTACCATTTTAAGTAAGTCCTGAGTATTTGAATTCCCCATGCTTACACTTACTTTTTTTTTTTTTTTACTACACCCTTAAAAGTTTTTAACCTGTTTTCCAATTTTTTTGTCTGTTGCCTGCCCGCCTGGGCCCGATCCTGCTTTTTTTGCTGAGCCGTCCCTTCCATGGGCACCAACTTGTTTTACTACCAGTTTAGCTAGGAGCATAGGCTTTTTAACTAACTGCCACCCCTTCTGGTTTCTTCCCTTAAACATTTTTACTTACAAGACTACCTGAGTCCTCCCTCGTGAGGCTTGTCACCTGGACAAAAACACATGGCCCATTGGACAAAGGCCATTTACTAAACACATATAATTTAAACCTTTTAGAGGGTTTACCCAGAGACCCATTCATTTGTCTGCTGACACTTAAAACAGAAAAGAGAATTACACAGAGAGCAAAGAAAATTACAGTCTAAGCCAGGTTTTCCCACTTCTATACACTGACCGCTACAGGGGACGGGACAGAAGGATCTCAATTCGACCTTAGAGCTTCCTCGCACGCATGGCTTCCACTCCAAGGAATTACGAACGAGAGATTCAGTTCCGCCCACACTTCTAATATCCAAATGAACAGAGCAGAAAAACAACAGTAACTGGTTAAACAGAACAGAACCAAAACCAGATAGCGTTTCCTTATTCTATAAGGGCTCACTTTTACTCATGCAGTTTTCGACATACAACACCAACAGTACCAAGTAAAGCAAACACAAAATAACAAGAGTAAAACAAATAGATGGTGTAAATTCTGCAGGGCTCCCCCTTTTTAATTGCTCACCAAACTGTGACAAATTTCTGTGACCAATTTGTCCCTTGTGTCAGGTGATCAGGCTGACACTACAGGATCGTTGGGGGAAGATAAAGAAAACACACCATATAACTGAATTTTTTAAAACTCCATTAATAAAATGATAAAACAACAACAGAGAGTGTTGGGAAAGCTCCCACATTACTCAGGAAAAACATTAATGCCCCAAGCCCTAAGCCCCTTTTTCATACTCACACCTGTACGTTCAGACTAGCCACTTTTGTGTATAATGTTCAGAGAAGGGGGAGAGGTGGACAGCAGTTTATTCTGTATACAGCTTGTCCAGAATTTCCAACATGCTTCCGCTCTTGGGAGGGCTGTTCTTTTACACCCTGGAATTTCCTGCAGTGTCTCTTTCAGAGATTCCAGTCCAGGTTGGCTGCCTGTGGCTTCTTTGGTGTCACCAAGCCACACCGGCTCCGGGGTCACAAGCCAACCACTGGTTGGATCTTACTGGACATTAAGGTTTGCCCCAAATTAATTTAGTTCTGCTAACTTTATATCGCCTTTGGTTTCGCTTCCGTCATATTTTTTCCACAGCAGTGGGCTGAACGCAGGTTTTCTGTACTTAGCACTAGTCTGCGTCGATTTCACCTGAACACAGAGCGCCAACCTTTTTTTTATCCTGGGCCAAGCTGGAATTTCAAATTACCGCATTCCTTCCTCAATAAACAAAATTCTGCTCACCGTGGTACGGGCTTCTTGCGCCGATTACCGCTCTCTAGATAAATGATCTTCATCTCAAATTGAAATACCTTCTACGTGGCATTCGTAGCTGGATTTCACCGCGTGTAACAATATCCAATTCTCTAAATACCTGCAGGTTGTGAACCATATCCGTACATGTAAAATGCTGGGGACCTTAGGGGTCGAGCTGGACATGTTTCGCCCTGTCCCTCACTGGGTCCAATTTCACTTACCCACACAACAGGGAGGGTGCCCTGTCCGCGCTAGCGGCCCTCAATAACATAAGGATTTTTTCCCCTACAGGGTACTCACACAGGAGAGGCTAACGAGGATGGCCACGACCCTACCTAACCTCCCTTCAGCAAGAGATCGGGCTGTTAGCTCATGGCTCTGGAGACATGGAACGCCTTACTCTGATTGCATCAGGAGGAATATCAGATGTCGTAGCCCACACCGGAAAGGGGAAAGAGGGAGGGAAAGATGGCGCTCGGTACACACACACTCCTAGACCCAGGTAGCTTCCTCACCGGACGCATGCCAGGCCGAAGTCAGCCCCACATGATGCTCGGACCCTAGTCCGTAGTTACCGGCATTGCGTTAGGTAGTCCTGGTCACGAGGCTTCGCTTCACAGGGTACTCTGGGCGTCTTCCAGGCCTGAACAGTACTCACAACTGGTGCCCCCAGTACATTCTGCATCTGATCTTGCTTTTTAGCTACAACAGGAAGGGAGGAGCGCGAAGTGAGCGACCGCATTACAGGACATAGGGTCCTCCCCTTCTAGATAGGTCGCCTACCTTTGTCCCTGCACTTTCCCTAACCTGCTTTTGACTCCTTGCACTCCACCAGACAGGAGGAAGAACAGGAGCTACAGTGGGGGAATTTTTTTATTTTTTTTTACAAGAGCTCTCCATACAAACAGCTTCAGAAGCTACCTGTTCACTGACAAAACAGGAGTAATTGGAGGATCATACAGTAATTTACTGATTCTTCAGGTGGCCACCTTTTCTGACCCTCTAGGCCAGTCTACTGTACAAAACCTTTTCAACCTATTCTTGGTTAACGGAGCCGAACCAAACACCTTCCAATTCTCTAGAATGCATTCTAGGGGGGTACACCTTCCCTGCCCCGCCTTGCTCTGCCCCTGCCCCGTGTCACAGGTAGACTCTGGGCGTCCCCAGGTCCTAACAGAGAGAGTCCGGACAACCGGACTGTTCCTACCTTATCCAAGGGCCGGTTCCTCACCGTCGCCTGGGACCGGTTCCACACCGTCGCCCACAGCTGCTTCTCTACTACTTGAGCGCGTTGCACCGTTGTGCCCTCCGAGGTCAGCCAGATCGCGTCTCCGCCGAGGCCCCCGGTGAAGTCACTGGTGTGCACTGGGCATCGGTCGTCGCCGTGATCCATTGACCACCAGGAGGGATCCGGGCAAAGCTAATTTTAGCCTCGAGCCCCACATGTTGGGCGCCAAGAATTGTTGCCGGCACAAAGTGCCCGAGGGGGGCAACAGCAGGGGGGTCCGTTGCCCGGTGTGCACTACGCCAATGAACACACCAGGGGTGGAGAAGCAAAACACAAGTTTATTTGAGCTCAAATAAGGTGCGAGGGAGAATGCAATCTCAAATCCTGCACACTGCACACAGGCAGGGCACTAATATTTATAACCCCTCCTTCTTGTATCTTTTTTTTTATGCTATTTATTGTGTGGGTTACTTTTTCAGGCACATGGCCTTGGCTATAACATCTACTTTTTATTTATTTTATTCAGTACTAGCAGTTTCTAGTAGCGACTGGCTTTGCTAACTACAGCCCTGTTGTTTAGCAATTAGCTCATAACACAGGTGGTTACAGTCAGCACATTAATACAGAAAATACAGTCAGCACTTTAGTACAAAAAGTTACAAAAACATAGTAAGGCTAACACACAGACTTGCATCATACTAACATGAAGGCTCTTTGGTTCACAGAGGCCCCATTACACAGGCCTTAAGCAAAAGGATTTTTACCTAGTGGCACCAGCAATGGGGACTCAATATGCCAAGGGAGTGGGAGATAATTTAGTATCGCTATATAATTTGCTGTTGAGATAAACCAATTGGTTCTTTGTTGGGAAGATGGACAATCTCGGATTTGAGGGACGGTGGGGGGGTACTGTTTTTTGTTGTTATATTTTTTTTTTAAGTGGAGGTGGTCATCACTGAGCATTCTGAAGAGAAGTGGGGAATCCCAGAGCTGACTTCAGCATGGAGTTAGCCAGCAATTCTGTCTGCTACCCAGGATGGGAATGATAAGACCAGGAAGCCATGTTCAATTGTGTTTCTGTGGCATGGAGCTGCAGAGATCACCTCCCTCTGGGTGCCACTCAGTACTTTGTAGGGGATGTTCCCAAGAGCCGGGCCTGTGGAAGTTGTTCAGAAGGCCACCTGGCCTTTCAGAGAACCCTGAAAACAAACCCTGAAAACAAACCAAGATGGTTCCTTTGCATAGTCAAGTGTTCTCACTTGCATATTCATTTGGCTTGTTTGCATATTTAGTTGCCCCTTATTGGCATATTGTAGTATGATATGCAGCAGTTGGTTACACTGTATGGAGGTATTGGGGTAGTTTTTTTAGCACATTTGTGTGGCAGGAATGGTTTGGATTTGTTCATTTTGCGGTGCATCGTCTTTATCATAGTGACAGGTGGCAAGGAGGGAAAGTGGGCCATTTCCCCTCAGGTACTTTGTGATTGGTCAGTGTTGCCAAATCTTATAATT
The DNA here is from genome assembly GCF_003597395.2 of Chelonoidis abingdonii. Lineage (NCBI taxonomy): Eukaryota > Metazoa > Chordata > Testudines > Testudinidae > Chelonoidis > Chelonoidis abingdonii. The sequence goes on along the minus strand of NC_133769.1, from coordinate 143,366,490 downwards.
TTTATCATAAGTCTTATGGTACTTGGTGTTTTTCTTAAAGACTCAGCTCCTAGATTAATGTGATTACATTAGAATTCCAGCTTTAATTTAAAACAACTTTTTCCAGCCCTTGCGGTTACAAAGAAAAGCTTGGAAACAGGAAACCAGCGCATGTTAACTGTACAGAAACCAGCAAAGAATCCCATAAGGATAATTTTAAAATAGAAAAATCTCCTGATTTCTGGGGCCTGACTCGATTTTTGGAACGCTTGGGTCAGTAGTGGTGGCGCTGCGCTCTTCTTGCCTGTATATCCATGGTTTAGCAGTGCTCATATTAGCCCTTCCCTGGGCAGTGGGGCAAGGAGCGGCTGATGGTCTATGGGAGCCAGCTGCCCATGCCATGTTAGGGCACTGGCAGCTCAGCCTCCCTCCCGAACCACCACAGCCTTGAAACATGCCCCCATGCTGCCCTGCACCCCAAACTAGATGCCCCCATGCTGCCCTGTATCCCTAGTCTATCAACACACCCCACCTCAACATCTGCCCCCTTAAATCTCACAGGGCCCTTTAACCCCGCCCCCGGGCCAGCACCAACCACCGCCATCACAGTTGGGAAGCCCTTCTGTAGAACCACAGGGCCACGGCCTGTTCTGCCAGGAACCAAGATGGCCTCCTGTGGTTGCTTCACGCTGCCCGTTTCCAAAATGGAGGCTGAAGAAGAAAAGCCGAGAAGGTGCCAGGATTAAAGATGGCGACCGCAATAGCTTCATCAGCCCGCTTCCTCCATGGCCACGCAAAGCGGCGACCAAGCTGCCAGGATCCAAAATGGCGTCCGTCACTGCTTGACACGATCGACTGGCAAGATGGCTGCCCTCTGCCGGTTGAAGCCGCCAGGACCCAAAATGGCTCTCGCCACAACTTCAACGGGCCTGATTCCAACATGGCTGCCATCTCCAACGGAGCAGCCTTTGCCCTTAACAAAAATGGCGGTCGGAAGCGCACCCTGCTACTAGGACCCTTCCCTCCCCCCGTCGGGGTCTCAGATCCGAGATGGCGGTGGCTGAGGCGGAGTACGAGTCCATCCTGTGTGTGAAGCCCGATATCAGCGTCTACCGCATCCCGCCGCGGGCCTCCAACCGGGGATACAGGTAGCGGGGCCGCATCCTGCCCTGCCCGGCCCCGGGTGAGCGGGGCCGGCGTGTCCCGTCCCGCCCCGCCCCGCTCCGCTCCCGTGGGCAGCTTCACCCGCCCCCGGCCCGGCTTGCTGCCCCCCGTCGCGGGGGCAGAGCCCTGCCCGCCGGCGCCCAGCGGGACTGTCCCGCGCTTCTCTCGTCCCGGGGCTCCGTGCTCCGAAAGCCCGGGGGGGAGACTGGGCTGCGGAGCCTTGGGCCGGGCGGCTGCGGGCACGGAGCGGGGCGCTCGGTCTAGGGGCGCTCAGCCCCCCACACCTGGGCTGCGCAGGCCCCTCTGCTGGCAGCCCCGGGGCAACTGAGCTCCCCGCCCCCTCCACTCCGGCGGGCTCTCCCTGGGCAGGGCTGGGGCGCACGGGAGGGGGGTCGCCTTTGAGAGACGCTTGTGCTGCCCCTGTGTTTGCTGCACTTGTTCTCCGGATAAATGGAGCCTCCTTGTCTCCAGCGGTTGCCCTGCCGCCTGGCAGTCTTCAGCAATGCTAAAATGCACAGGCAAACTAGTAGGGAGGGGGAATCCTCCAAACTATTTCTTTCTCCCCCTTCCTCAGATTGTTAAAATGAGGAAAATGCAAACGAAGCCAACATCTCTTTGCTATTTGTAGATGTTTATTTTCCGCCATCTGACTGGTTAGTTTCACTGTCCCAATGCCAGTAGGTTTCACTTCCTAATGCTTGTGTCATAGGCAATGTGGTGGTCGATTTTCTGACACTGCAAGGGAAGGAAAAATGACTCTATATAAAAATGGCATCTTACTCAACAGTTCTGCTCCCTGTGTGTGCTCTGAGTCATACAGTCTGCTCTTTTCAGTGACAAATACGTTTTACCTTCCATTATCCCTGCAGATCCAGGACAGCTACCAAAGAGTGAGCTGGATTCTGTTCTGGCTCTGGCACAGTCACAGTCACAGATTTGACTGGAGTCAGCATGACTTGTTCTGCATGAATAAGCAGAGGGTTGGTGGGCAGATGCTTCTGGGTACTAGTACCTGTGCTGCCACTGATCCTCTCTGCCCTTGAGCAAGTCAACTGGGGCCTGACTTTGAGGTGTTGAGCATCTGCAACTTCAGTGGCTTCAGCTGGAGTAGTGGTTGCTCAGCTCTTTCGAAAATCAGAACCAAAATCAGTCTCATGCTCTTCATTTTATGGATGGAAAACATTTTTTCCATGATGCAGAGGTTTGAGGATTGACTAGTTGATTTTATACTGATTGTTTTGATTATAAAAATCAATATTTAGTCAAATTCCAGGGCTAACTTATGTCCTCAGTTACACCTGTCTACTTTGTCAGACATGGAGAGTGAATGGGCTTAACTAAAAGTTGAGCTTACCTTACACAACATCACTTCATAGTGATGTATGAGCCAGAAGGAATTCATCTTGACCCTCAAATCCCGGGATGAGTTTGCAGGGCCAGCAGTTAGCAAATCTTTCTCCTTGCCTGTGGATGGACCATATGTCATCTGGAATTGCAGGACATGATTATCAAACTCTACAATGCCATCCTTACAAAGTCACTGGTGTGACTGACTGACACCTTGAAGTGCAAGTGTTGCTAGCCCTAGTAATTTTTAGCTCAAGCGTCACTGCAGATGCTATTCCCGGTCATATAAATGTATAATCTGGTCTCTGAAATCCCTTAATTGCTTTGCTTAAGTAACATCCTGCAACAGAGAGTTCCATGGTTAATGATATGGTATCTGGATGTGTGAAAGTGTAACTTCCTATTTAATCCATTTTAAACACACTCTGTTTAATTTCAGAGCGTCTCATTGTTTTCGTGGAACAGAATGGGGTAAATAGCAATAACAGTGTGGTTTCCTTCTCTAGGCCATTAATCATTTTTACAGGCCTTCCCTATTTCAACACAGCAGCCTTGTACTCTGAACATCTCCTTGGACTGAACCCTTTCCGCTTTCCCCTTCCCCTGTCTGTACCTCTAACAACTTTGGATGCCTTTCTCTGGGTTATTTCTATTTCTGCCTGCACAGGGGAGTAAATACAGAAAGATGGGCCATCAGAGTCTCCTGTGTGGAGCTGATAACAGCTGAGAGAAGTTTGAGAGTCTGAGACTTGTACTTAATTTCAGAAGAGACGTGAAATAAGGGAGCAGTGGGTGCTGCAGGTCAGAACTGAGATGCATCAGCTGAGCTGTGTGGGAAGTGCAGGACAGGAAGAAGCTGCGGGGCAGGCCTGAGGTGCTGTCAGTGAACATACCTTGCTGTTCATTTCCCCACTCAGGGCATCTGACTGGAAACTGGACCAGCCGGACTGGACAGGGCGTCTCCGTGTCACGTCAAAAGGCAAAATTGCATACATAAAGCTAGAGGATAAAGTTTCAGGTAAGGCAGGGTGAGGGTGTGAGGTTGTTTTATGGCTGCTACCTCTGACTCACCCTAGGGGAGGCACCTTAGTTAATAGCTTAGTATAGCAGTTTTCTTTGTGGGAAAGAATGCATGGGGTTCCTTTCCTTAACTCCCTGCCCTTTATCCTCCAGGGGAGCTCTTTGCTCAGGCTCCCATAGACCAGTTCCCTGGCCTTGCAGTGGAGACTGTGACAGATTCCAGCCGGTACTTTGTCCTCCGAATTCAGGATGGGAATGGTGAGTAGAAAGGGAAGATGCAATGTGGTGCAGCAGGGAGTGTGCCATGGAAAGGCGAATACAAATGAGGTGCCTTCAGGCCAGGGCAAAGGAGATTTGGCCATAGCTTGTTGACTGAGTTACATGGATGCTAGCTGCCCTCTTGAGTGCTGGTGTGTGTTTGGAATGGTGAAGTGGCTGGGCAGTTTGTCCATGGATGGGGCTGCTGCGGGGCATTGCAGTAGGCTGAGCAGGTCTGTGGATTGACAAGTGAAGGTATGTGACATCTGGGCGAGGAGTGGGTTGATACACTGGGCTGTTAAGGAATCTGCAAGGCTTCCCCATCCCCTGCTGACATCCGTTTCCCACCAGGGCGAAGCGCTTTCATTGGCATCGGCTTCTCAGATCGGGGTGACGCCTTTGACTTCAATGTCTCCCTGCAGGATCACTTCAAGTAAGTCCCATCTCCCCTAGGGCATTGTTCTTCTGCCGGTACGCAGCATGTGGTGGGTGCTCACCCATGGCACGATGGGGGCAGGATTCCTTTGGGCCCTGGTGCAGCCCAGCTGTGCAGTTTCAGCAATGGCACTTGACACTGCCAGCCAAGGTGTGGGCTCAGAGTTAACCTGGGTCACGGAGTTGTTCTTGCCCCTGATGTGGCGGTCTCCCAGTTGGTGCCACTGCAGGGCAGGAATGGGGTGGTTGGGATGTACTGTAGTGTTAAAGGGACTGTCCTTCTGGGGACATGTAGCTTGAACTCTCTGCTGCCTGTCTCTAGTGCTGACACTGCAAGGCAGTACTGGTAATAAAGCCAGACAATGTGCCCCAGGAGAAAATTTCCCATGGTCCCTTTGAGGCCCCCATTTGTCAAGGGCTCTCAACTGCTTCTCCCTTTCTTCCTTCCTTGAATCCAGATGGGTGAAACAGGAGACTGAAATCTCCAAGGAGTCACAGGAAACTGACACGCGCCCCAAACTGGACCTAGGGTTCAAGGAAGGACAGACCATCAAACTAAACATTGGGGTAAGGATCTCCCCAGCCTAGCCAACTCTGAGCCAGGTGCCATCTCCAGGCTCACAGCTGTATTCCACTAGAGAATCCTCTTCAAATCCATTTTGATGTCTTTACAGAACATGCCAACAAAGAAAGGAGGGGCACCCAAACCCCGTGCAGCTGGATTGGGGGGGCTGAACCTGCTCCCACCTCCTCCAGGTGGCAAAATCACAGCCCCTCCAATTCCTCCCCCATCTTCAACAGCCATTTCCAACCATGTGACGCCCCCACCAGTGCTGAAATCCAGCAACATGGGCAATGCTGGTAAGTGCTGAGTATGGATGGGAGGGGTCACCAGCACAGGCAACTTATTCTAGTTCAAACTGGAATTATTTTGGGGAAGTTCTGTGGCCTGTGTTAAATAGGAAGGTGGACTGTGCTCCGTTCTGACCTTGAAATCTGTGAATCTCTCAAGCCCTATCAGTTGCGCATTTGGTCACTCATTTGCGTTCAGCCCTGATCAGTACTAATGTAAAGTAGTTCCTATCTGTTCAGTGGCTTGTGTGAAATGAATTGGTGGTCTCAGTCCTCTGTCTTTTTGGAGCTAGTGTTCATGACGCAAATGATGAGGCTGCTAGTTGTAATGGTGGGAAAGTATTGAATTGGGTCATGAGGATGGCGCGCATCCCTGAGGTAGTTGCAGCAAAACATAGCTGGAAGCATGGTGGAGACCCAGCAAGAATAGCTAGTAATATAGCCCTGGAACCTTCATGTCACTTTTTCTGAAGGCAGGGTTGTCTCTACAGGTGATCAATGTATTTCAATAGCAGTGACCTTGCAGGGAGGAATATCCTATAGGATAATGGTATTTAAACACTGTGAGTCTGTTTTATCGACAATTCTGAGTGTGTATGTATTTCTTCCTGCCCTCAGATATCCTGTTAGATTTGGACTCTCCTGCATCCATCTCTAAGGCACCAGCACTTGCTGCTGTTCCAGCCACCACAGACCTCTGGGGAGACTTCAGCACTGCATCCAGGTAACTAACAGGGAAGGGGACAGAAGACAGAGAGTACATGAGAAGAAAGGGAGCACTGCAGGGCAGGACTGTTGAGCATTGGCAGGGCTGTGTGGGAAGCCTAGCACTGGAATAGCAGGGGGGTTGCAGGGCAGGTCTGTAGGGCATTGGCAGGGCTGTGAGGGGAGGCGGGCTGCAGGGCAGGTCTGAGGGGCATTGCCTGGGCTCTGTGGGGAGCTCAGTACTGGAAAAGCAGGGGAGCTGCAGGGGAAGTCTGAGGGGCATTGGCAGAGCTATATAGGTGGGACAGCAATCTCAAGACTGGAACTGTACCTTCTGACAGTCCTTTTGTCCTTTCAGCGCTGTTCCCAATCAGGGTCCTCAGCAGTCCAGCTGGGTCCAGTTCTGAATGGCAAAGGCAGTGGAGTGGGAACAGACAAATGACCAAGAGGCTCTAGGGGCATCAAGTGGAATCAGAGGGTTCCAAACCTCTCAAGACTTCAATCAAAAATCCTGGACAATCTTTCCTTCTAAAGTTTCCACTTCAATTGAGACTGATTTTTTTGATCTCCCAGTGAAACTGCCAAACCCTGAGGGAACCATCTCAAAATTCCACCATATGATAGCTAGGGAGAGGAAAGGAGTTGTATCTTCTCTATCCACCTGGCTATTGAGAAGTGCATCCTATTTCTTGTTTCTGAGCTGTCCATACAGGGAAATCAAGAATCCGTAATGTGAGGCCCATGAGGAGGGTTTGAAGTTGTCGGAGGCTTTTGTGTTCTTAAGATCTCCCTCTGGCAAGGGCCAGCTCCCTCCCACTGTTAAAAACCTTTCACAGGTATTCTACAGTAAAGACTCAAATCACTACAGCTTGGCTTGCAGGGCTGAGGGCTGTTAGGGTTTCATGCAGCCGTGTTTGGGGCACTAGTTTGTATTGATGGGTTAGCTATGGCCCTAACATAGGAACAGCTAGGAGATTGGAGCAGTCTGCCTTCTCTCTCCCATGGAACAGGATCTTGTGAATTAATCCTTAATCATGGCATGTCTGTCTAGGCTGAGCCATAACCACTCCCTTGTCCTCTCTCCTTGGTCTGATATGCAGATCTTCACTGTGATGGGTGTTCCCTGTGGCTTTGCAGGAGGAGACACAGGTCCATGTATAGACCAACCTGCCTCCAGGGCACAGACCTGACACTTCATGATCATGACTTTCTCTTACTTGGTTTGTTCTTTTTAGAAGCTGGTCTTGGTGCTGCTTCCCTCCTTGCCCTCCCAAAGCACTCTCCTGTTTCCCTCCTCCGCCACTGAGATCGCAACATGCCATTGAGCTGTTTTAACTGGAAGTGTGTAAAAACACCTGTTTTTATAATTGAACAGCCATGCTAGTGGTGTGGCTGGTTAGCGACTGGATTATCCCACCTCCATCAGCACTTCATCTCCCTAGCCTCAGCTGGGATATGTCCTGGTGAGACACCTGCATCTGGCAATGCTGTGCCGAAATCACTTGCATTACAACAGTTTCCCTGCGCCCAGAGCTAGCTCAAACTGCACTGAGGGAGGGTGGCAAAGGACAGATCCCATAGGATACCCCCACACACACCCAATCTGTTTGGGGAGGGATTGATAGCAGGTGGGAAGCTGGCTGAACCCTGATTAGGGTCAGGTCTTGCATGAAGTGTGAGCTATGACAGCTAGGCCATTTTGGAGATGGGTGCTCGCTTCTTGCGCCGCCCTCCTGTGTAATTTTCCACTGGTGGGATTTATTTGCCATGATGACTTAATGTGCTCTGAACCCCCCTGTCCCTCAAGCCCTTCTTAAGGGCATACAAAGTCTCTTGAGGCAGCAGGGTCTTGTACCTCATTCCTTGTTCTGTTGCGGAGGCTCTTAAAGCCCCTTGCTTTTCATTCTCCCCCACCCTGCTTCCAAGTAGCCATGCAAGTCCACTGGCTAATCTGGGTCATTTTACAAGGAAGCCTGGCCTCCTACCCACGTCCACCATATGGGCTTCAGTGGAGTCCCTAGCAGAGCAGCCAGTCTCCCCAACCCTCCTGTAGCTGGAATCTGCTTTCTAGAACACTAGACATGGACTTTGCAGGCAGCAGGGGTCTTCTTGTTTGTGACATTCAACTAGTGGCAACACGTCTATCCTCAGATGTACCCTGGAAGCATTAAAACTTTGCTCACTTAATTTCTGCACTCCACCTCTAAAATCACAGGGCTAGAGTTCTAAAAGAAGAGCCGTTAATTGGGCACTTCTGTACTTCCAGTTGGTCTCCAACCCTTTTTCTCTCTTCTCTGCTGTTTTAATTGTAGACTATCTCTCTGTAGGCTCGCTAGTCCTGAGGGCATTGAGAGGCCAACTTGCACTTGGAGCATCTCTCTAGGGAGCAAAAACTATTTTGGAGAGACTTGTGGGAGTGCCATGTCTCTGTAAAGCTGCTGCAGTTCCACTTGTGGAGGTGGGGACCAGACTGCTGGCTTGGATGGATGGATTTTAAATAGCCACCTATTCCTGACCTCCAGCTGTATTTTCCTCTCTTGATATTTGCTCCTGAATCTCACTGTTGGCTTAGCTCCCTGTCTCCGAGGCTTCCCTTTCTCCTATGAATTTGTTACATGGATGGGTGTAAATCATTAACTCCTTCCTCTCCTGCTGTTCCCTACACCAGGCCATGTGCCCTGGCTGTTGGCTCAAATCTTCCATATCAGTGGCAGGTCCAGTCATTTCAATTATATATCAGTTTCCAAAACTAAGGAAGTTCACAGCATCAGTTAGCAACTAACCAGGAGCCTCTCCCTTTGTGTAATGTCTCTTAGCTAGTATTCTGGAGATAATATATTATGTATTTACAAAGCTGAAGAAGCAAAAATTAAAGATGTATGTATATAAAGCATAAAATGTACCGTGCAATAATGGTAATTAAAAACAAGAAAAATGGGAAAATGAACTCTCTCTTAAATGAAGCAACAAAGAGTCTTGTGGCACCTTATAGACTAACAGAAGAATAGGAGCATAAGCTTTCGTGGGAGAATACCCACTTCGTCAGACACATGTATCTTAAGTGAATTTTGTGCTGGGGCAGCTGCCCTGTTGAGCATACTGCATCACACTAATGGTTCATCAAGCCCAGTGTCCTGTCTCTGACAATGGACAATACCAGAGCTTTATGGGGAGTGTACAGAACAGGGCAGTTGGGTGATCCACCTCATACCCTGCCCCATTTTCCCCCTTGCCACACTTACAGGGCTTCTGGCTCTCAGAAGTTTGGGGTCATTCAAGCATGGGGTTGTGTCTCTCACTACCTTGTCTAATAAGCATTGACTGACCTATCTTCCATGAACTCATGAAGTTCTTTTTTGAATCCGATTATACCTTTGGTCATCACAATGTCTCCTGGCAATGAGTTTCACAGGTTAATTGTGCGTTGTGTGTAAGAGTATTTGTTCTTGTTTGTATTAAACCAATGGCAGGAGTATATAGTAGTTGAAGTGCTTTAGGATGCAAGGTACTATGGGGAATATTTCTCACTGAAACCCACTACCATTGTGCTCCTGCAGCAGTACCACAAAGTGAAGCGATAAACCCCTGGCACTGAGCAGCCAAACTTCATGGTGCGAGAGTTCTTCTGCACTCCTAGAACTTATTCAGGGGCAAGGCTAGTAACATGTTACATGTGTTGAAAATCTTGTAGAAATGAAAATGAACTGCTATGTTAATGCTCAGGTAACTGTTAGAGGGAGCTAGAGACTTTGCTGTCTAGGTCACCAGTAACTTCAACCCAGATCAGTATAGATAGGAGTGGCTGGGAACAATTTTCTGTGGTGGCTGATTTGAAAGGTGTTTGATGGCTTTCAGTTACCAGGAGGGAGACGACATGTCTCGTACCACAAAATGCTTATTTTCCCAGTGTTAGACATGGCAGAGAGGCTAAGGATTGGCTTTGGAGGCTACGCACCCCTGCAGATGTGGGGGAGTAACTTCCTCTTAGTCTTGGTGTGAAGCATGGTATCAGAGGTGGCTGGTAATGTAGTCCTGCCTGTTCTGTGGGTAAATGCAGGCTTATGTACAGCAGCTCCTTTCACCAGAGTCAAATCCTCATGGAAGTAACAATGCAGGGAGGTACTAGAAAGGGAGAGAAAGAAGAGGATTGGACAGAGCAGTGTGGGAATGTGTGAGGAGGAGGAGCGTAGGGAAGAGGAAGGGAGATCTTACTGCTTTGGTAGTTTTGATTGGTTTTGCATGTATAGCAGCATGGATGTGTCTAGTAGGAACTAGTAAGGGAACCAGTTTGAATTGCATCATCTTGATAACATCCTATAAAACTGCCTCCCACACACGCATTATGAACAGGACAGGGAGACAGCTCCTCTTCTCTGTTTGCAGTGAAGAGGGTTTGGTTCTGGCATTAGGTTATTGGTGCAGTGACCCTATGTCAGCACCTCCCATTCCCCCTCTCGCACACTTTGCATTGCAAATGCTCTATTCTAACCCCACCTAAGCAAAGGGCTGGCTGTTATGACCTCCTCCTACACATGATGTTATACACAACAGCTGTCTCCAGATGAAGGATTAAGGCTAGCCTTTGAGTATGAGTCTTTGATTTGATCTGGTTATCTCCCAAGTAACGATATTTATTTTGTACTGCAGAATGAACCAGCAGGTTTACTTGGTCTGCTGGGAATAGCTGCTTCTAGGCCCATAGCAGTGAGCGGAGAAGCTGGGTGGGAGGTGAGCTGTTGCGTTGGCTGAATGAGAAGAGAATGCTACCGCCACGAACATGGAGTCTGAAAGATGTGTGGGAGAGTTTGTGACACCTGGGCAAAACTAAGACCTATAATTTGTAAATGGTTCAACTCCACTGGTGGTAACTGTAGTGTAGCTAGGCATTTTTCCCATTATGTCATCTAACCCTGCTTTGGGCAGGCTGGGCAAAAATACCCAAGCCTTGGTTCCACCACGGCTTCTGTGGTTGATGCCATCAATAGTGCGGCAGCGGCTGTGAATTACAGGCATGAATTTTCTGGTGCAGGACAAGGTTTTGGGCCTGCACTGAATAGAATTCTGAAGGACGAGAATAGGAAGACAATTCATAGTTCTCAATATTCAGACTGAACTCCCTTCCAGCCTGGGACCAATCTCCCCAGTTCAAAGTCTTTGTCTTCCAGAGGATCTTCCAGGTGTTGAAATGTGTTGGCCGGGGAGGGGCCGAGGGAGACTTGGGGGTCAGGCAGTCCCTATTGCATATGTACCCTCCCTAAGGAGCCTCTGGGAGAGGGGATTCTGTTGGATCCGCCATCAATGCCTTTCTGGCCAGACAGCTATTCTTTTGTCCCTACTGAAAGGCCAGCTGTGGGCATTTCCCAACCACACAACATATTTCAGTAACACACACACACAACAATACTTCATAACTTCCCGTACAATGATAGCACATCCAATCCAGGAGGATATTAATGTTGAACAGGTATCATTAAAATGATACCTCACAAGGCATACTTTGTACAGAACATACCATGATATCACAGTGGTGACTATAAGGGTTCCAGAGTGCTACTTTGAGGTACTGAGTGCCACACCTCCCCACTGTCTCCCAACAAGCTGATGTCTCCAATAAGGGTAATTGCCAAAATGCTTAACTGACCAGGAGCCTAAGTGATAGAAGTGATTTAGGGCCAGATTTTCAAAGGTATTTAGGTGCCTAAAGGTACAAATAGGTACCTAGCAGGGTTTACCAAAAAAGTGCCTAGGCACCTAACCTGCATAATTCCCACTGATGTGTCAGTGATACTTGGACTCCTTAGTACCTGTTTATACTCAAGTTGCACTGCTTTAGCTATAGTGGTTTAGTCAAAGCACTACAACAACCCCCAGTTGGAGCAATAGAAGGTGCTTATATCTGTAAGCCTAATTCCCATATTGGAAAGGGCATAAATGATACTGATACAACTGTGCTACCACTAGGGGGGTTGTATTACCTTAACCAGATTGGTATAGTTAAGGCAGTATAACTCTTGGCCACAGACAAGCCCTTAGGTACTTAAGTATCCTTGAAAGCTAATGCGGTTAAGGCTAAACTGAACTATTGCGGTGACACAATTGCACCCTGAATTGAACTACTTATGCTGGTGTAAAACGTGGGTGCTGACCAGGCCTCAGTCATGTCTGGAAATGGAACTTGAGTGTTTCTGAAAATCTTAGAATCACCAAACCATAGAGCTAGAAATGGCCGCAAGGGCCATCTAGTCTAACCCCCTGCCAAGAGGCTAGAAGTTGATAGGCACCTGCCCAAGAGGGACATTCTGTAGGCAAAAGGGGAAATAAAGCCAGCTAGAGAAATTTAACAAGCAACATATTCAACAGAGAAACAGTTTCTACCAGTGTCTCTGCTGATTCTACCCTTCTGCTAGGAACTAGCCAGCAGAGTGGAAGGGGACAGCCTGCTGTTACTTTAAAAACAAATTAAAGTGTCATTGGAGGCCTAGTCTAATACAAATAAGCCTGCGTGCTGCAGGGAGTGGTGTGAGTGACTCACAAGGGGGCACTTTACCCTCTGAGTCAGCACTGCCCCCGATGCCCAAGGTCAGTGTCAGGAAGGGCTGGGCTGCAGGGCGTGGTGGGGATGACTCAGGAGAAGGTGCTCCTCTGGCTGTGTCAGCATTGACCCCCAATGCCTAGGGCTGGTGCTCGGGAGCACTGTTCTGCAGGGTTTGCTGTTCTGCTCCGTGCGCCAGTACTGATACCTGTGCCAAGTAAATGCACTGTTCAAGCATGGCGGGAGGGGGGCTGTGCTGTAGTGAGGGGGGAGTGTTTCCCTTTGTGTCAATACTAACCTCAGTGCCCCAGTGTGGCGTGGGGCGGACTGTGGTTTGGAGGTGGCATATTCTGGGTGAAATCTAAAACTGGGGAGCTGACCCCTTGTCATGAAAAGCCCCACCGCGTGTTTAATAAAAGGTGGAGTGTTAACCTTGGCTGCATGGGAAATTCCAGCTGCGGTAACTGTATTTAGTTTACCTCAGTCCCCCCTTTCCAGTGTAACTGGAGCTGGCTTTCTTCTTCACTTCCTGTCCCGAACTGCTGTGTAGCACCACTGTGAGCTGTAACACATGGAGGCAGCTACATTTGCCTAAGAAAATCGGCAACTGGGGATAGTGGCACATGCTTTGCCCAGAGTATGGGGGAAAATACAGGAGGATTCAGAAGGGAAAGAGTGAATGTGCATACAGCCGACTCAGCTATACAGCTGGGGCAGAAGATAAGGATCAGTGCAGAACATTTATAATCCTTGTGATTAATCTTGGCGACAGTGAACCATTTAATACCCGTGCCAAGTAAATGCACATAAAGCCTCTGAGATTTTGTAGTTCTTGCAGTGCCATCTGGTGGGTAAATATAACAGGTGCAGTTTTCCTACAAATATTTATCCCTTGGTATTGCTGGCCCAGATCCTCAAAGGTATTTAAAGTGCCTAAAAAGCAATGGGAGTTAGGTGCTTAAATACCTTTGAGGATCTGGGTCACTGTGCCTGTAGTCAGCCCAGTAGCAACGGAGAATGCCCTGAAGACAGAGGAACACTTACCAGCGCAGCTTGAACTCCTATAAGCCCATAAAGAGGAGGAGTGACTGTGTGGTCAGAGCACAGGACTGGGAATCCAGAGATTTGACTTCTATTCCTAGATCTACCATTAACTTGCTTGGTTTAGTCACTTCCCCTCTCTCCCTTTTCCTACCTATAATATGGGGGGTAATGATGCTTACTTCCCTCACAGGGGGGAGATTGAGTCTGAATGAATTCACTTTTGTAAAGCATTGTACAATCCTTGGATGGGAAGTGCTGATGAAATGCCAAGGGTTATTGCTATAGCAGGACATTGTTTTATTTGAGCTTCCCTGAACTGCACCCCCCCAACTCACTTCCACAAATGTCACATTTTTCATCTATGGATCCAAACTTCACAGCCTGCCCCTGTCACTGTAACTGACTGAAAGCTCTGAGCCAGGATATGGATTTGGCCCAAGGAAGGAGGGGTCGGGCAACCATGATGGTTGGAACAGACCTTTGGCAAGGTGAGAGTTTTTGGCACATTTTGACTTGGCCGTTAGACAGAGGGGTGAACTGTGATGTTTGGACCAAAGGCAAACAATGGCTGACTAATGCACTCCACGGTGCGGATTATTGACTTTGGGGTGTAACTTCATTATGATTAGGAAGGTTAATGAAATGTAGCCTGCTTCTGTGGAAAATAGTCCCTAGTAAACAGATGAGATAAATGGACAGGGCTGTGGTTTAGAACCTCCCTTCCCCTATTAGTTTGAAGTTTTCCCTGGACTATTTGGACCTCTTCTCCTTCCTCCTCTCCCCTCCTTTCCTCAAGCCCAGCTGCCTTTCTGCAGTTCTTTGTGCCTTTGTCTATCTTATGGATTTTAAGGACCCCATCCCCACAGATGGTCACAGTATTTGAATTCCACCATGGAAAGAACAAGTTTGAACCCCCCACACTCTTAGCTCCACCTTGTACACCTGGCAGGTTGGTTTCTGTGCAACTTGTAGTCCACTAGGCTTTGTGACATAAGGCTAGTCTACACTACAAAGGCTTTGCCAATACTGCTAATTTTTAAACTTTAAATTCACTGGAGTTTTTCTGGTCCGGTTTGCAAGCTAGGGGGCTCTGCAGGGAAGCAAGTGATCAGAGTCTAACTGCAGCCAGTCAGTTTAGAGTAAGGTAGATTGAGTTGTGGCTAGCTGTTTTAGGGAGCAGCCTGCTTTCTGTCTGTCTGTTTTTGGTTCTTGTATGTATTGTTCTGAATCCTAAGAAATGAAGAAGTGTAATTGTTAAGGGATTTCCCTTCTCCCTCCCCTGGTTCTTGTCATGCAGACAGAAAGCAGAAGACCAGAAGTCCAAAGTGCAGGCAATGCAATGTTTATTGGGGTTAATCAAGCAAGCATATCCATAGCTCTGACCCCCCAAGAGCCTTCCCAATGTCCCTCGTTCCTCTCCTTAGCAGGCATAATTAGCTTAGCATGCCCTTGATCCCACGCCTTACAATGTATGCTTATCTTCTATTTTGAACGGTCGTGAATCTGGGGACTTCTGTATCCCATGGAGGGGTAAGGAGTGAGGTTGTCCTTTGGTCAGGGACAGACATTTCTTTGGCCTTAGTGTTTCTTATTATAGGTGCCAACTTCTCCTGGCACCGGTGGGTGCTCAATCCCCCTGACCCCCAGCCTGATTCCACCCCTGCCCTGCCTCCTCCTGACCCTGCCCCACTTTCCAACCCCTTCCCCAAAGTTCCCACCCCAACTCCGTCCCCCCTACCTCTATTGGACTCCTTCCCCCAAATCCCCACCCCAGCCCCGCCTCCTCCCTGCCTCCTCCCCTGAGCACGCCACATTCCCGCTCCTCCCCCACCCCAGCTTGTTACGCCGTGAAACAACTGTTTTGCGGTGGCAAGCTCTGAGAGGAGAAGCGGGGACGCGACGTGCTCAGAGGAGGAGGTAGAGGTGAACTGGGGCAGGGTGGGGAGCTTGCCTGCTCTGCATCCACCAATTTTTCCATGGGGTTGGCGCCTATGTTTCTTATACCTTCTCCGATCCCCCTTGCCCTTCTTGACTGGTTGCTTGACCTTATCTTGGAAGAGGAGCTGAGGCAGGATTGTCCTTCAAGTGTGCACTCGTATATTAAACTCCCACTCTCCCCAGCAACACTTTAGCTCTATCTCTTATCTCTTTTCACACAATCTGCTTGTGGGCAGCTGTAACACCCAGTGTCTTTCTTCTTTGTTCACACATATTAGTAAGGATATAAAAGTATCAAAAATCAAACCCCAAATTCTATCTCAAGCCAAAAAACAGGCCTATAGACTAATAGTTACTTTGAAACCTTCTGACAAGGGTGTGTTTTTATCTAACTTCTCTGTGAATGCCGGGAACGTAACACCCAGGAGTGCACCATGGAAGCTTTTGGTCAGGGCAGAGGATCAAGAATATAGTTCTGGGTGGCTGTGGTAAGAACAGTGAGCACTGGGTCTAATTCCAAGCTGGCTGCAGTGAGAAATCTGCCCCTGAGGAGTCTGGGTTGTGATTCACTGAAGCCAGCCTAGAATAAAAGGCCCTTCTTCTCCCTCTCACCCTTCTCTCTAACCCTTCTTTCCCTCTCTCCATTCAGTTCCTCCCTTTCTTTCTCCCTTAGGGTTTATTCCTTTCCTACACATTCCCTTTTTCCCTCCAAGTCTCGCTTTCCTCTCTCCCTTCGTCCAGGAATGCTTATTTTTGTACCCTGATGTCTCCTTCTGTTCTGCAGTCTCATGCTTGTAGTCAGGTCTGACAGCCGCTCTGCTGCCATGCCATGGGGTTGTCCACTCTTGGCATGGCTGCTCCCATAAAGGCCCTCTCCTCCTGCATCCTTCCCTGATATTGCTAGGAGCCTGTGGACACACAGCACTGGTCCCTGCCCCCATCAGTTGCACTGTCCCAGCACAGCAGGAGGAGATGATGGAGCTGATTAGCTGAACTGTGCCAACTTTCTACTTGCACAAAACCGAACACTGTTACCACACCTGCCCCTCCCATGAGGCTCTGCCTCTGCCCCTTCTCTGAGGCCCCGCCCCTGCTCACTGCATCCTCACTCCCTCTGTCGCACACTCTCCACACCCTCACTCACTTGCTCGTTTTCAGTGGGCTGGGACAGGGCATTGGGGTGTGGGCTCTGGGGGTGGGGCTGGGGATGAGGGGTTTGGGGTGCAGGAGGGTGCTCCAGGTTGGGACTGAGGGGTTTGGAGGGGGATCAGGGCCAGGGCAGGGGGTTAGGGAATGGGGGGGGTGAGGACTCCAGCTGGGGGTGTGGGATCTGGGGTGGGGCAGGAGATGAGGCGTTTGGGGTGCAGGAGGGTGCTCCAGGCTGGGATCAAGGGGTTCAGAGGATGGGAGGGGGATCAGGGCTGGTGTCAGGGGTTGGGACATGGGAGGAGGTCAAAGGTGCAGGCTTGGGGCAGCACTTACCTCAAGAAGCTCCTGGAAACAGCGGCATGTCCCACTCCAGCTGCTATGCAGAGGTGCAGCCAGGTGGCTCTGCACACTGTCCCATCCACAGGCACTACCCTCGCATCTCCCATTGGCTGTGGTTCCCAGCCAACAGGAGCTGAAGAGCTGGCACTTGGGACGGGGCAGTGCACAGAGCCCCCTGGCTGCCCCTATGTGTAGGACCTGAAGTGAGGACATGCTGCTGCTGCTGCTGCTTCTGGGAGTTACAAGGAGTCATGGCAGTTAGCCCCAGTGCGCCGCTGACTGGACTTCTAATGGCCCTGTCAGCAGTGCTGACCGGAGTCTCTAGGGTCCCTTTTCAACCAGGCGTTCTGGTCAAAAACTGGACACCCAGCAACCCTAACTGTGTGAGGCACAGCCTTCCCCTTCATTCCTGTTTGTCCACCTAGCTAGTCTCCCCCCACCCTGATACAGAACAGGAAAACCAGGCTCAGGACATGACTATATTGACCCCAGGCCATAAGCGACCACTCTTTAGGGAATTCCTTCACTCCTCTAATCCATTTCCCACAGGTGTCAAGGGAGCCTTCCCCCAGGCCAGAGTGAACCTGCTAGTCACCCGTAACAAGGCCTCAAGGGACCAGATTGTCCCAGGCTACCGAAGACATTCTTTGCACCTTAACCCACTCCCTTAGGCCACAGGGAACCTGACTCCTTCCTTATATCTATGAGGCCCACTTCCTACCTGTTCACCCTAGGAGTCAGGGGAGGCATGGTGAGGGACTGGGGTCAGGGCATTATGGATGGAGGAAGACAGAGAGGATGATGAAGGTAGAAAATCTGACATTTTGGGGCTTACCCAGCAGCTCTCCATTGTTGTGTGCATGATGATCATGATGGCTACATGCTGCAGATGTGCTCCTGCCTGGAGTAGACAGGAGGTGGTGGATCTCTTGCGCCTGTGGAGAGAAGTGGCTGTGCAAGAACAGCTCTGAACCAGCCATAGAAATGTGGACATCTACAAGCAGACTGCTGGGGGGATGCAGGAGAAGGAGTATGACAAGGACCATCGGCAGTGCTGCATGAAAGCCAAGGAGCTGCAGCAGGAGTACCAGAAGGCCAAGGAGGCCAACAATCAATCTAGTGTTGAACTGCAGGCCTGCTGTGTTTACAAAGAGCTACATGCCATCCTCGGTGGAGACCCCTCCGCCCCCCAAAAGAACCCTAGATACTTCCAAGAAGCCCGAGTTTGACTTTCCCAAGGGTACAATCTGGACTGTTGGACAGCTGTGTCCCCTCAATTCTCCAGCCTGGGGTGCCTTTTACACTTCTTTACTGTGAGAACAACCACTCCTGGCCTGGTCGCACACAACCTCCAGCATGTAAATCACTCCTACTTATACTGTATAAGTGCAGTAGCCAGCCATTCATGAATTACACTGCAGAGAGACACCAGCAAACTCCCAGCCCCAGACTTTCCCCCATAAATGTGCAGCTCTCTTCTGGAGAATACACACTCACATAAAGTCTGTTATTTTATTTAAAAAAATTATATGCATATCTCTTGTTATCCCAAATGAAGTTTCCCAAACTCTTCAATCCCAACACACTGGTATAGATAAAACAAATTTATTAACTGTAGGAAGATAGATCTTAAGTGATTACAAGTAATGAGTCATACAAAGTCAGAATTGGTTACAAGAAAATAAAAGGTAAAACACAGGTAATCCCTACGTTAACAAGCTAAGTGAATTCAAAACAAAAGTCTTTCTCCCCACAAGTTCCAACAATCTTACTGGCTTAATCCTTCAGTCAGGATCTCTCCCCAGTTCGATGCTGCTTCGTTTCTTCTTCAAGTGTTGTTGATACTGTTGGGAGAGAGGAAGGGAGAGAGAATTTGAGGCATCTGCCATCTCCTCTTATAGCCCTTTCTCTTGTGCTAGAATCATCTCAAGTTGAGTTCCAGGAGACAGAAGGTCTGTGTGGACAAGAACCTCAAGCTGTTTCTTTGTCCAAGATGTAGATTTTTTGCCCATACCCTCTCTTCTGCTGAAGAGTGGCCACTGAATCAGCTGATGATCCACTTGATGCTGTTGACACCTGACTGAGACAATGGCTAGCCTTTTGTCTCTGGGGAACTGGTTTGTGGTTACCCTCCAGAACATGTTGGAACATGTCTGGGGAACATCACACAGTGGAATGTTATAACTGTACATATAATGGTGCCATAACTGTACATATAATGGTGCCACACACATTTTACCAGGGCAATGATGATCAGAAAATCACAAATTTTCAAATGATACCTCATAAGAATTTGTACCAATTCTATGAGAGGGGTGTACATAGGGGTACAGACTGTCACACTGAGTCACAGGCCCCTGCTGTGAACAGCAAGAAGGAGGTGGATGAGGAAGAAGACGAGTCCAGCCAATCATGACAGTAGAGCGTGAGGCAGGGGAAGGAACCTCTGGTAAGAAGGCAGTTTGTTTTGAGATTACAGGGATGGAACCCCCCAAAGTAGCAGGACATGTGAGTTGATTTACTCTTTTGTACTTATGCTAGAAGAGAGAGTGGAACAGCCAAGAGAGGTAGAGTTGCTATCTGCTTTTCATTCCCCTCAAGAGTTAGGCAGAGGGGACTGCGCAGAGCAGTATATTTATGTGCATTAGGATATCCTGTGACTCTTCCTTAGAGACCTCAACAGGAGCAGTGCCAGGCTTTCTGGCACTCTAGGCAGAATTCGGGGGGCAGCATTTTGTGTGCTCCCCACGGAGCATGTGGGAGCTTCCAGTTCCACTCCCATCGCGCCACCGAAGAAGGACCCTCTGCCGAAATGCTGCAGGCGACAGTGGCAGTCATTAAGCTGCTCAATTGCCTGCCACTGTTTTCCGCAGCACGTTGGCAGAAGGTCCTTCTTCGGCTGCATGACGGGAGCGGAACTGCAAGCTCCCGTGTGCCCCATGGGTGGCGCACAAAATGCCGTCTCCTGAATCCTGGCGCCCTAGGCAACTGCCTAGGGTCGCCTGATGGAAGCGCCGGCCCTGGATCTCAATGAAACTGTCATGGAGGTACTCTGCAATCCTTTGCCGAAGGGTTCTGGGGCAGGCTTCTTTATTTCTTCTGCCACGGTAGGGCATTTTCCCATGCTACTCAGTGATTATTTCAGCAGTACATTGCAGTGCATTGCAGTGCATTGCAGTACACAGGCTAGTAGCAAACAGACCTGAATGGCACCAGGACACCATCAGAAGCTGTGTTATCTCTGCTCCTGTTACCTTCAGGAGTGAGTTATCAGCTAAAATAACCACTGTCTGTGGAAAATAGTGCCAGTATTCAATTCCATTGCCCTATACAACTAGACTTATGCCAGTTAGCTTTCCCCACTCATTTCCCCAACCCTCTCCCCCAGGACCATACTCAGCATGGTTGGTGCTGTGACTGGCGCTGTGCTCCATCAGTCCGTACCGGAAATGAGAATGTCATTATTACAACTTTGGAGGATCAGGGGGAGCGAGTTCAGTATCTTAAGTTTTGGTTTTTGTCATGAATACACTGACAATGGTACCTCTGCGTGCTATATCTTCAGCTGCTGGTATTGTGGCCTTCAGGGTGTCACCTTCCACATCCACAGAATGCCTGAGCCAGACAAGGAGAGGAAAGAAGAGGACACTCGGAATGACATGTTCCAGGAGATCCTGCAAGCCAGTGCTGCCTCAGAGAATGGGCACAAGGCCTGGAGGATGACCCTTGCAGACAGCATGGAGAAGGATAGCGTGGAGAGGAGAAAGGCGCAGGAAAAGGAGAAGCACACACAACAGGAGATGCTTATGCTTCTCAGACAGCAAACAGACATGCTGCAGACTCTGGTAGATCTGCAGGTTCAACACTCCCGTGCTTGCCTCCCTCTGCAGCCCAGAGAGAACTCAATATCGAGACATCCCTATACCCCCCTCAGCATTCCATGTGGCATCAGGGGTTGGTGCACTGCCCCCACCACTCCACCTGGGCGACATTAAAGAAATTCACAGCTTCACATACGCTGACCTATGAAAGCCACGGTTGGTGTGTGTGTACCAGGGGTGGCTCCAGGCACCAGCACACCAAGCGAGTGCCGGGGGCTCCAAGCCACAGGGGGCACTCTGCCAGTCGCCATGAGGCAGGCAGGTTGCCTTTGGCAGCATGCTTGTGGAGGGTCCGCTAGTCCCACGGCTTCAGCGGACCTCCTGCAGGCATGCTGCCAAATCCACGGGCCCAGGGACCGCCTGCAGGCACGCCACCGAAGGCAGCCTGCCTGCCGTGCTTGCGGCAGCAAAATACCTGGAGCCGTCTCTGGTGTGTACTTGGAAAGGAAATGAGTGTTCTTTCCCTTTCACAAATTATGCTGGTGGTAGTGTAGACATAGTCCTAGTGGTGTCTTAACCAGGAGTTAAGTCACCATAGCTTCGTCTCTCAGGAGGGTGGATTTTTCACACTCAGTATATACCGGCCTTAGGGATTTCTTTCCTTTTCTGTTTCAATGTCTTTCCATTAACTTTAATAGTCCACCACTGTGTCTTCCTGGCAGGACAAAGGGGAGGGTGGGTATTTGAATTTGGTTTCCTGTAAGCTCTGCCTAATTATTTCATTCCCTGTTGTGAATTGTTGCTGTAGTTGCACCACAGTTACAATTACAATTTTATAGGCATACGTTCATAACCATAACCTGTCTACACATCTCCACATGACCATCACATTCAGAATATTACAAATATTCATAAAAGGCTTTGCCTGACATATGTTTATACACAATAACATTGTATGCTGCCAGTTGAGTCTATTGCTTATTTTTGGGGGTTCAGACCTCTTGTTCTCCCCTTGGGGGGTCTCTGGATCCTTATTGTCACAACCTCCTTCACCCTGTGAGTTTGATGCTGGAGTTTTGGCCACTGGCCATGGTGTAAGCTCCACCTCTGTACCCTCTTTTCTGGATAGGGCATCAGCTACCTTGTTCTTCAACCCCGCAATATGTTTAATCTCCCTATACTCCTGCAAAGCTATGCTCCACTCCAGCGTAGCAATCTGGAGTTGGTTCCTTTTGTTCTATGGAGGCATAATAATGGTGAGCAGTCTGTTAATACCCTCAACTGCCTATTGAACATGTACGTTCTGAGCAGGGCCACCCAGAGGACTCAGGGGGCCTGGGGCAGGGCCAGGTCTTCAGCGGCAATTCAGCGGCAGGTCCCTCTCGGAGGGAAGGACCTACCGCCGAATTGCCACCGAAGAATGAAGCAGCGGCGGTAGAGCTGTTGCCAATAATGGCTTTTTTTCTTTTCTTTCTGCCGCCTGCGACGGCGCTTGTACTCACCAGACGGTGCTCCGAGGCTTCTGCAGCACTTCAGTGGCGGGTCCTTCACTCGCTCCGAGTCTTCCACTGCACTGAAGGACCCACCTCCAAAGACCCGGAGCGAGTGAAGAGCCTGCCGCGGAAGTGCGCCGAAAACCCAGAGCAGCTCGCGGGGTCCCTGTGGGGCCCAGGGCCTGTGGCAAATTGCCCCACTTGCCCCCCTCCCAGGTGGCCCTGGTTCTGAGTTGTTTCACAAGAGAAACACTCTTTTTCTATTAGAGTAAGTTTGTTCAGCAGGGGACAGTTTTTGCTCAGAAATGGAATAGAGCATTTCTTGTTATCCTTCCTAGTCTGCATTAGTGCTGTGGTAAACTTTTTCCCAAATCTGGACTTTAGCGTACAAAATCTGAGTGCTTACTGTGAACCTTCCCAAGCTTATACCCAGCTTGGATCTTATTTCGCTGCCACCAGCCGAAGTTTTCCAGGGTTTCGGCCCCCTCGGGTTCCCCAAACCTTTTTCCTTGGGGACCCCTCCAAGACCCAGAGCCCCTGGGCCTCCTTATCTCACCCCACCTTCCCCCCTTTCCTGGGTTAGCCGGTGCGATCCTGCCTATCCCTTTGAATACAACCAGAGAGCAATCTACTTCCCCGAGCTATGCATTCAAACCTAGTCAGCTCACCAAGATTCACCCCTCCCTTTGTCCGTAGCCTTTTCCCGCCCTGGGACAATGAAAAGTAAGACACAGAGCGGCTTTCTCCCCCCTCTAGCCTGTCACCGATATACACAGAGCTCTGGCAGCAGAATTTCTCTCCCCTGCTCTACTAGGAAAGAAACTTCCACAAGTTTTAAAGAAACTTTATACACAAAGAAAGAAAATACAGAATAATAAACTGCATTAGAAATCAATACAGAATATGGGCTTATAAGAAAATAGAAGAGAAAAACAAAAGTCCCCCCCCTGAAAAAAAATTCCTAAAAAAAGTATGCCCAATAAACCAGTCCCAGCGAAATCACACCCATTAAAGACAAAACCAACACCTCACAAGCGATTACTTTGGTTCGTTTGTACTCACACTTGATAGTGGAATATTTGAAAGAAGATGGAGTTAGAAGAAAAGCTTGTTTACTCACAGCCGAGGAAAACAGAAAGACCCCGAGTTTCCAGTTCCCTCCCAGGCTTTAAAAAAAATCCAGGTCTCTGATTGGTCCTCTGGTCAGGTGTTTGGTTCCCCCTTTGTTCACCCTTTACAGGTAAAAGAAAATTAACCCTTACCTATCTACTTATGACAAGTGCAGATCCAAGACCTGTGCTGCATGCATCAGTGCACAGTTCAAAGATTTTGTTAAAATCTGTACTGGCTAAAAGGGGTGTGTCTGATAACATTTGCTTTACTGTAACAAACCCTTTTGACATTTGACCAAGCCACTTTTTCTGGTTTTGTTTTCTGGCATAGATCTGTGATAGAAGGAACAGCATCACTGAAACCTCACACATTTTTAACAGTTAGCCAGACCTATAAGAGATTGAACCTCTTTCTTAGTTTTGGAGACAGGCCAATTCAAATAACTTCCATTTTCAGGGGATCCACCCACTCAGTGACCCAGGTCAAGGATTTCTCCTGCCACTACTGTATGCTTTGACCCCTTGACTGTGAGTCGTGCCTCTCTGAGGCTTTTCAATACCTGCCCCACATGTGTTGTGTGTTCTTCACAAGGATTGCTAAATATAGTAGTATCATCAACATAGCTGAGAACAAAATCCTGGAACCCCTTGTAGTACCAGATTAACCAGTCTCTGGAATGTGGCCCCTGCATTAATCAATCGAAAGGGTGGTACCTGAAACTGAAAACGTCCACTATCAGTAATGAAGGTGGACTTTTTTCTGTGACTCAGTTTCCAAGGGAATTTGTCAGTATCCCTTAGTTAAATTTACAGTAGTTAAATAGTTAGGTCTGCTACATTTATCTAACTTATCCTCCACTTGAAGGATGGGGTAAGCATTGGGGACTGTAACCACATTAAATTTTCTATAATCCGCACAATACCTTACTTCACTGTCTTTCTTTGGGATTAAGGGCTGGTTTACACTGCAAAAATTACATCAGGATAGCTATGTTGGGTGTGGAAAAATCCAGTGCCCGCAGTGATGTAGCTGTGTCTACCTCATCCCCAATGTAGACAGAGCTAGGTGGACAGAGCAATTCTTCCACTGACCTAGCTACCGTTTCTCAGGGAGGTGAAGTAACTACAGCAACAGGAGAACCCCTCCCATCACTGTAGTGAGTGTCTACACTGAAGTGTTACACTGGTGCAGCTGCAACAAGGAAGGACATGCAGGTTTGTGGGGACTTTGAAAAGAAGGTGCAAAATATTATGGGATGCAGATTAAATTATGGGATGGAGAACACTGCATTATGGGAAATTAACTCCATGCTCCCTGTCACCCCTGCACAACTCGTTTTGGCCCCATCAGGTATTGTCAAAACTTTCCAAAAGACCCTGTGCTGGACGGTGGCAAGTTGCACTTGCAAAAACAGCTGCTAATAGATTCAAAAGTAAGGGAGCAAAGAACAAGCTTTTGGGTTTATTATTTTCTTTTATTTATTTTGGTTAAAGGAAATAGAACAAGGAAAAGGGAAAATGCACCAGTTATTCCTTGGTCACAATGGATGAAAAGCAACTTGGGAACTTAAGTCTGAAACATGGCTGACCCACAAGGGGAAATGAGCAGAGGATCTGAATGCCTCACTCACTAAGTATTTTGAGCAGGAGGAGGAGAATGAGGCGGGAGGTGGCCCAGGGTTGGGAAACCAGCCAGACCGCACTTCCCCACAGGAGATGGCCACTCAGGACCAGCCAGGGGTGAAAGTAACTTAAAGGACTTACCAGTATGCGGGAGTCCTGAGCAGGGGGGCAGGGCCTCAACCGGAAGAGGCGGGGCCTTTAAATCCCCAGGCCCTTTAAAATCAAGATTTAAAGGGCCCGGGGCTCCAGCTGCAGTAGCAGTGGCTGGAAGCCCCAAACCCTTTAAATCACCACTGGAGCCCCAGACTGCCGTCACTACCCCAGAGGTCTGGCAGCAAGGCTCTGTTAGCAATTTAAAGGGCCCAGGGCTCTGTCCGCCACTACTGCAGCAGAGCCCTTGGCCCTTTAAATTGCCGCTGGAGCCCAGAGGCTCCCGACTGCCGCCCCTACCCTGGGGGTCCAGCAGCAGGGCTCTGGCAGCAATTTAAAGGGCCAGGGGTTCCGCTGTGGTAGCGGCAGTGGGAGCCCCAGGCCCTTTAAATCATCATCGGAGCCCCCAATTGCTGCTGCTACCCTGGGGCTCTGGCAGCGGGGCTCTGGTGGCAATTTAAAGGGCCCGGGGCTTCAGCCGCTGCAGGGAGCCCCAGGCCCTTTAAATCACTGCTGGAGCTCCAAGGCGCTGCCGTGATCCCAGGGCTCTGGCAGCGGGGCTCTGGGAGTGATTTAAGGAGCCCAGGGCTCCAGCCACCACTACCGCAGCAGAGTCCCTGGCCCTTTAAATCACCACCAGAGCCCTGGCTCCCTGCCACTGCTGCTACCCGGGGGCTCCGGCAGCAGGGCTCTGGTAGCGATTTAAAGAGCCCAGGGCTCCAGCTGCTGCTGGAAGCCCTAGGCCCTTTAAATCGCCAGCTTGGGGAAACTGCCCCCTGCTGGTATGCTCGGCAGAGTACCGCCATACCAGACCGTACCAGCTTACTTTCACCTCTGGAACCAGCTGACCTAATTACACTTCTGCTGAGATAAGGAGAGGTCTGAGGCCCAGATGCAGGTGGCAGAGCTCAGAATGCAAGAGAAGAAAGCCACTGACGAGGCAGAGGAGTAGGCAAACCAGCGACGAATGGAGGTGATCGAAGCAGTGGAGAGAGCATACAAGCAGCAGATGGAGGCACAGCAAGTACAGCTGAGTGCTAGAGCTGCAGAAATGTATTCCCCATCCAGGGGGTAATCGCCCCCAGCATTCACCCAGCTGAGCCAGAGTGTGCCCACCATTTAAAGACTCAGAACTTGTCTACAAACTTTTGTCGGCAAAACAGGGGAGGTGTACACACCACAAAGATATTTTTGGCAGCAAAACTGCTGTTTTGCTGACAAAATAAAACCACCTTGATGAGAGGCATAAAGCCTTTTGCAGCAAAGTTGAAGCGACAAAGCATCACTGCTGGTTGTTTTGTCGACATAACTGGCTTCCACCAGTATCCCACAATGCCCGCCATGACTGCTCTGCTTACTGTTTGGATGTCTCTTGCACTGCAGGCATGCGCCCCTCCCCTTTCAAAGTTCTGGGAAGTGTCTGACAGCTCTGTATGGGGAACGAAGAGCAAATCATTAGTGTGGAATGCTCCTGTTCTGCCCTGCACTAGGAACACAGCAGTAGGCAGGCTGCTGCAGGGAACATGGAGTAGGGGTGGGGGGCGGAGAAGGGGAGGAGACTGCTGTGCTGCTTTGACACTCCTCAGCATGGAGAGGTCACAGAGCTGCTCAGGATGCCGCTTCTGGCTGTGGGAGAACTATGAGGGAATCACAGAACCATAGGCAGGGAGAGCGGACTGCTGTGCGGTGCAGAGCCGGGGGCTGACATGGGAGAGGTGGCCCCCTTCCCCTCCTGCCTCAGGATAGGTCGGTTAGCCTGCTGTCTCCCCTGCCTCACACATACCACTCTCCTCTCCCTCTCCCATATACACTTCAGTTGAAAAGCGGCTGATAATCTACTAGGATGCCCCCAGAATGATGGAATTGAGAAACCTGCATCATGTGACACTGTACCTGCCCCACGAGGCATTGCAAACCCTTCCCAAAGCACCCTGCAGCCAGTTGCACAGTGGCATAGCTACCCACAGTGCACTGCTTTCTATGTTGACACAAGAGCTGCTAATGTGGATCTGCTCCAGTGACACAAGAAGCTAGTGTGGACATGCAACAGCAATTTTAATTAAAGCAGCATAACTTTTGCTGACAAAACTTTGTAGTGTAGACAAGGCCTCAGACTGTATAGAAGAGTATTTAGCTGCTTTTGAAAGACTATACCAGGCCAATGGCATCCCTAAGGGCAAACGAATGTCTGCACTGGTCCCCAGAATTTTGGGTAAAGTTTTCCAGCTCTGTACTGGCATGAATCACAGGGAAGCAATGAACTATGATAAACATAAGGAAGCTGTGTTGCTAAGGTTTCAAATTGCTCCAGAATCATACTGTGTAAAGTTAGAAACTGCAGAAGCATGACACTATTAGTCATGAGGAGTTTATGCATCAAACGGGTGATTATATGAAAAAAATGGGTGAAAGGTAAAGGGGCAGAAGGGGATTGGGGGAAATTGTTTGGTTTATTCACCCAAGAACAATTGTTTAACCCTTGCTCAGATGAAATCGGAGCTGCCATATGAGAAATCGGAGCTGCCAGACACAGTTAAGGTGGCTGTTTGGGCTGCCAACTTCTATGTGATGGTCAGAAAGATACAAAGGGATGTATACAGGCCCATTGTAAAATGGGGTCCCAGATTTGTTCAAGGGAAGGAGGAGGGACTAGGCAAGGGCAAATATACCACAAGCCCTCCAAGTAAGCCCACTTACAACCCCGCCCCTCCCCAGCCCATGATGTGGGCCCAAGAAAATGCTTTAGAGTGTGGTTCTACTGAGCACATGAGGAGATATTGCCCTAAAGTGTCACCCTGCCCAGTTTAACAGAGATGTAGTGAACTCTGGACGCAGAGGTACCCGAGGGGGTGTTAGCAAACATTGTAAGGCTTCAACCCATGGAGGTGGCAGAGATGTTCATGAACGATGCCGAGGTTAATGGCCCAGCGTGACAGGCATGGTGAGCTACGATTTCATTGGTTAGAAGGGTCAAAGAGCCTGACAAAAGGATAAATGTCAAGCTCATATTTGCGTCTAAAGTTACTAATGCAGTAACCCTCAGTGGGCAAGTGAGCACCCCAAACCCCCTTTTCCTGACCCAGGGGAGGAAGAGAGAGAGGGAACAGCAATGGACACTTTGCCTGCATTGCAGGGCAAAGACATATCCCCACGGAGGGGATGTCAGCTCCCTTTACTGAGGCAGCCCTCCAGCTCAGTCAGAAGCAAGCAGCCTTTGTTAAGGATCAAGTCACAGACCCTGCCTTAGAGAGCATCAGTAGCAGGGGCAGCTCTAGGGATTTTGCTGTCCCAGGCATGACAGGCAGGCGTCCTCCGGCGGTTTGCCTGTGGAGGCATGCCTGCGGGAGGTCCACCGAAGCCACAGGACTGTAGATTGCCACGTATTCGCAGGGGCGAAAGGAAATGCAGGCCTGTTATTTACCAGGCTGCACGTGGCAACAGACTATATAGGTAAGAGATGCAAGGAGAGTATGGGTCACGAGGCAGACTGCAGACACACACACACACAACTAAAATCAATCAATTTAAAATTTTATTGGGGATAGTTACAAGGGGTAAGAGAGCAGCTTATGATTAGCTAATAGAGTTAACAAAACCTAAAACACACAATGCCTAAAATATCTACTAACAATATTTACAAACAAAATGCAGCATTTAGTAATAACTGATACTTACAAATACAAACCAACACATCACGACCGGCAAACGTAGAAGCTCTATTTGAAACACGTGAGCTGAGAGAGAGGCTTCGAGGTGATCAGGCTCGGTTACGGCATACACGGCATACACGGGATACACGGGACACGTTTTCTCCTCTCTCTGCCTGCACATGGCAGGGCAACCCCTAAAATACCCACTATGACATCACAGAAGTGTCATAGTGGACAGACCCCAAAACCTGTGTGTGTTCGCCTCTGATTGGCACAAGCAATGTTTACACCAAATAGGGGAGCAGGTGCCAAAAGGTCTGGCTTCGCCCCCAAAAGGTGAGGTAATGCATATTGTTGTAGAATGCGTTCAACACTGAATGACAAAGGAAGAGGCCAGGGCAATACCGGTATGGCAAGTGATACAGGATGCAGACAGGAACCCATTCTAACAAGGACCAGCAAACCCTCTGCAGGCAAGCTGCTGGAGACAACCTGCCTGCCACCCTTGTGGAGCCAGCAGAGTACCCTCCGCGGCTTGCCGCCCCAAGCAAGCGCTTGGTGTGCTGGGGCCTGGAGCCGCCCCGATCAGTAGAGCCCTGCACGGATGCAAAATTTGTATCCACATCTGATCCACGTGCCACAAACATGGTGGGCAGATATCTGCAGATTTGCAGGGCTCTAGGCCTCAGGGAAGTAGTTTGTAGCAATATGCCGGTAAAAGATAACAAGGGGCATAGACACCGACTCCATGGATGCTCCAGGGCTGGAGCACTCACAGGAAAAAAATAGTGGGTGCTCAGCACCCACCAGTGGCCCCACTGATAAGCTCCTCCCACTCCTTCCCAGCACCTCCCGCCTGCCATGATCAGCTGTTCAGTGGCGGGCAGGAGGTGCTGGAGGAGCGGGCATGGAGCGAGGGTGGGGTGCATTCCGGGGAGAAGATGGAACAAGGTGAGAAGAGGCAGGGCTGGGGTTAGGGGTAGCGTACTGCCTGGGGCAGAGCAGGAGTCGAGCATTCCTGGAGAAATGAGAAAATCGGCGCCTGTGACAAGAGGGAGATTTTTTGTGGAACAGCGTAAGATATTTAGGGAAGTCCCAGTGGGAAAGAATGAGGGCCCCAGGGAGCCCTACAAACAACTCCTAACACTCAAAAAGCACTGGGCAGCATTACTGTGTTTAGCCCATGACTGTCCATTCATTTTCCATAAGTGGAGGTCATTGAAGCCAATATCTCACTCCTGAGGGTAAGCAAGGATGTGAGGTTCATCTCCTGCATGTGTGCGGCTTCAGACCGGGTCCCTGTGCTGCTCACCTGTGTGCTGCTTTGGTCCCTGCACAAGTGATTGCCGATTGGTGCAGGAAAGTTTCCCACAATGGAGGAAGGAACAAAGCAGCTCTGTCAAGGAACCTTCGGCAGAGGATTGGCAAGTACCTCCAGGAAAGTTTCCTAGAGATCTCTCTGGAGGATCCCCATGAACTCTTGGCGTGCATTAGCAAATTGTTCCGCCTCACTGCTTAGCTGCAGCAGGGAATGTGGAGGACACTCAAACACAGCTTGTCGTGTACATTTCTATCCCTTCACCCACTGCTAGAATGTACAGAGCAAAGGACAGCTCTACCTCATATAAATGAGCAGCATCAACTCAAAATCAGGGCTCTCCTCTCCTGCATCATGTGCACCAGAGATGGACTGCTGGGATGCTTGTGTACCTGTGTGCAGGGCAGTGGAGTTCAAACTGCTGGCCAGAGCAGTCAGGACTGGGCAGTGTGGGACACCTCCTGGAGGCCATTTATAATGACATAACCAAGCGCAGCATCTACACTGACATGTCATCGATATAGCTTTGCTTCAATAAGCTCTCTGCCTCTTGTTGATTTAGTTTTATGTTGTCAGCAAAGCAGGAGAGTTTTGTCGGGGGAAGGAGCATTGTATCGTGCACACTTTCACTGTTTTGAAAGCTGACTTTTGTAGACAAAACTCTATAATGTAGACAAGGCCTAAGCTGTGGGTCTACTTAGAAAAGTGACTGTAAAAATGGTACTGTGGGGTCAAATGCTCTTTAGGATTTTTCTAACTTCCAGCCCTGCAGATTCCCCTTGGGCTCTTTCTTCCTCACTCGCCATCACCAATAATAAGATTCTGCCAAGCAAATTCAGACTTCAGGGAGGTGTGAATAACTGCCATTGTGTCTCAGGGTTGTGTAGCTTAGGACAGAATTATATAGCAAACAATAACTTTGCTGATGTTGATAGTGGGACTAGACTCCAGCTCCCTTTTTCTGAACTGTGCTGGCTCCACTGAGCCAACAGAAGTGAGAAGAGTAAACATGTATCTTAGGCCTGGTCTACACTCAAAATTTGGGCCATGTCTATACTACCACTTATGTCTGTATAACTTATGTAGCTCGGGGGGGTGAATAAACCATCCTGTTGAGCACCATAAGTTACACCAACATAAATGCTGGTGTGAATAGCACTGTGTTGGCACTTATTAGGGTTGGTTTAGTTATGTTGACGGAAGACCTTTCTCCCACCGGCATAGAGCAACTACACTGGACATCTTACAGTGGTGCAGCTGCATTGTACATAGCCTAACATTGACATAACTACATCTCTCAGGGGTATGAAAAGTCCACACTCCTGAGAGATGGAAGGATATCAGCCTAACCCCAGTGTAAACAGTGTTAAGTCAAGAGAAGAATTCACTTGTCAACCTATCTACCACCTCTAAGGTCATGGCTACACTTGCAGATGTAGAGCTCCAGGAGTTAAACCAGCCCTCGGAGACCACATCAGGGAAAGCGCAGCTGTGTGTCCACACTGTCAGCTGCAAGCACAGTGGCGTGGCTACATTTACAGCACTTGCAGTGGCATTGGGAGCAGTGCATTATGGGCAGCTATCCCACAAAGCACCTCTTCCCATTCTGGTGATATGGCTTGTGGGAAGGGAGAAGGGGGGTGCGGGGCATTCTGGGTTCTGTCCAAATGTCCTGTGATGCATCGCTTCACAACCCAGCAGTCCCTATGCTTCTGTCCACATTTGGTGCCATCTTTCAATGTTTTTTGTACTGCGCACTCTGTCTTCCCTTTTGGCCTGTGGGAATGGATCACAAACTTGCGAGGAATATGCTGATGGGTCTTGCCAGCATGTCACGAATTGCAGTTGAGTTACGCCTTAAGCTACAAAGTGACAGTGAGGAATCCGACGTCACCTCACATAACACATGAGATTGCTTGTGGCATTCACGGACATGCTCACCACAGTGGAATGCTGCTTTTGGGCTCAGGAAACAAACACTGAGTGGTGGGATCACATCGTCACGCAAGTCTGGGATGACAAGCAGTGGCTGCAGAACTTTCAGATGAAGAATGCCAACAACTCCTTTTTCAAAATAAAAGTTGTTTACTGGGCACCTCCTCTGCTGTTTGTTCTTCCCCAAGCACCATCTGCTGCAACTGGCTCCCTTCCTCCTGGCTTAAAAACAGCTCCTGGCTGCATGCATCTAGGGATGCCAGGCCATTCTCTTGCTCTGGGCCCCCCTCCTCCTTGGCACCCTCGCTCTCACTTTCATTCTCCTGCCTCGTTGCACTCTGGGCTGCCACAGCCTCTGAAGTGTCCATGGTACTTTTCAGAGTGGAGGTGTGGTTGCCCCCAAGTATCTTGTCCAGTTCTTTATAGAACCGGCAGGTCCTGGGGGCAGTACTGGAGCGGTGGTTTGCCTTCCACACTTTGTGGTAGGCATTCTGCAGCTCCATCACTTTAACCCTGCATTGTAGTGTGTCCTGGTCATGGCCCCTTTCTATCATGGCCCTTGATATCTGCCCAAAGGTATCGTAATTCCTATAGCTGGAGCGCAGCTGGGACTGAACAGCTTCCTCCCCCCAAACACTGATGAGGTCCAGCACCTCCCACACTGCCTCTCTTAAGCAAACGTTCCTGGCGAGGATGTGCACTAGCGACAGAAGGAGGGAAGTGTGGACATGAAAAACTGCAGTAATTACTGTGATGGCTGTAAGTCAACCTAATATAGGTTGACTTAATTGTGTAGTACAGATATGACCTTAGTAAAATCAGCAGGTTGACTGGGAGCTCACATAGAAAGCTGGTCTGTAGGGGTGCAGAGGTGCTGTTTTTACCATCACTTTTTAGACGAGCAACCCGTATGTAATCTCAGAGTAACTCCCCTCTTCCCACATCCTGCCACTTTCACACCCACAACTGATAAAGAGATGGAAAGGGTAGGATACCTCCAACCTGTCTGTGGCCAGAAGCTGAGAAGACACTAAAATCTAGTCAGAAAACCAGTTACCATTTGGTGAGACAGAGACTCTGCAGTCCAGTGCGGTTTGGATACAGGAAGAAGGTTAGTCTGAGTGGACTCTCTGATGTTGTGCAGCATGCAACTGTGTTTTGCTTGCCAGCTTTGAATGCCCATTCCTTATCCAGCCTGGGAGTGTAGTGCCCTATTCGTATTCTCCTGACTGAATACAGACAGATTGCAGCAGGACATACCTCGTCTCAAGGAAAATGTGAGCTGAAGTAGTTCCCTGTCTCCTCAGCCCTTCTACCCCTGCTTTTGTCACACTCTGTGCAAACAAGAGGAACTGAAACAAGCACGTGTCATAAAAATCAGAGAACTTTGGATGCTGTGGGCTTTACATGATTGGGGAAGGCTCTCCAGAAAGGATGTTCTGTCCCATCTCCTTCCTCTCTGTAATGTGCGCACTTTTTTCCTCAACTCTACCCTGCCCCCCATGCTCTCTTCAGGCCAGCTTTAGGCCTATTCCACCAATTTCCCCGAATCGGGCCCTGTGCCTAAGAGGGCCCCATGCGCAGTGAGAATCCCTTCCCTGGCTAGAGGCGCCTTTTTAATTTTTACTCACCCGGAGGCGCTCCGGGTCTTCAGTGGCACTTTGGTGGTGGGTCCTTCGCTTGCTCTGGGTCTTCGGCGACAGGTCCTTCAGTGCCGCCAAGGACCTGGAGCGAGTGAAGGACCCATCGCCGAAGTGCTGCAGAAGACTCGGAGCACTGTCCAGTGAGTACAAGCCCCACATGTTTTTTTACATGTGTTTTTCTTTTTTCAGTCAACCCTGCCAGGCTCTCGAAACTGTTCGAATTGGGCCCTGCACGGCCTAAAGGGGCCTTGGCTGCAGGGAATACATCACATCTCTCTATGTGAGACAGATGCATGTATATCTATCATTCTCTATAGAGACAGAAAGATAGTCATGTACCTTTCTTTGCTATTATTCTCACTGTCTCTGATACAATGGGATAGTATTAAAATGGAAAAAAGTCAATGATGGTTATGAAGGAGATTAGCGAAATACAATGGCAGATAGTGAACAGTCAGATGAAAGTTTTAGAGTTCACTTAAATAGCTGAAAGCTATGAAATAAAAATGATGACACAAGATGACAAAGTGCCAGGTTTAATTTTTAAAGCAAATTTTACTTAACATTTTCTACTGATGCCCAGGCAAATTTCTGTCTGTGCAGAGCCCTTCCTTTCTGTGGTGACACTGAATACACAATGTCAAGTAACAGAGAGACTGAAACAATGTTACTGTCAGCTTTTGCCTTTTGGCCAGGCTTCTGCACCCAGCTCCCGCGGCCGAAGCCCCGCAACCCCGCAGCCCCGCTCCCCAGGCTGGAGGGCGACAAGTCCCGTGGCCCCGCTACATCTTTCAGAGCCTTGCAGCCCCGCTCTCCCGGCCAGAGCCCCGCAATTCCGCAGCCCCGCTCTCTTGGCTGCAACTCCGCAACCCCGTAGCCCCACTCTCCCGGCCAGAGCTCCACAACCCATGGTCCAGCTCCCCCAGTCGCAGCCCGGAAAGTGCCCTGGCCCCGCTACCCCGGCCAGAGCCTCGCAACCCCACGATCTCACTCTCCCGGCTGGAGCCCTGCAATCCCGCAGCCTCGCTCTCCCAGCCGGATCTTTGCAACCCCGTGATCCCGCTCCCCTGGCTGGAGCCTCGCAACCCCGTGGTCCCGCTCCCCCGGCCAGAGCCCCGCAACCCTGCATCCCCGCTCCTTCAGCCAGAGCCCCGAAACCCGCAGCCCGAGAGTGGCAAGTGCAGCTGCTCCGCGGCCGGAGCCCCGCAACCCCGCGGCCCCACTACCACTACCAGAGCGCGGAAAT
This sequence comes from Chelonoidis abingdonii, assembly GCF_003597395.2. Classification (NCBI taxonomy): domain Eukaryota; kingdom Metazoa; phylum Chordata; order Testudines; family Testudinidae; genus Chelonoidis; species Chelonoidis abingdonii. The sequence continues at coordinate 143,331,737 of NC_133769.1, read as the reverse complement.
CCGATGTGCAGCCCAGAGAGTACATGCCCCACGAATCGGGCCCGCACTGGCTAAAGCCAGCCCTGCTCTTTCATACCCAAATCATCCTCTTCCTTTAATGTCTAATCTTTGCACCTTCCCTAGCCCTCTCCTTCCTCCCCCGCACTGATAACTCCCGCCCTACCCTAAGCTCCCCATGAACCTGAAAACCAACCGCATGTCCCCATCCACCTGAAATAAGCCCTGTTCCTCTTCCCCCAGAGCCACTATCTGATATTCCCTCCTGAGCAAGCCCTCCTGATCCTCTTTCCCTCACTCCATTAAACTCCTGATGCAGTTATTGTCTCCTTGCAAACTCCTTCTCCGTGACTCAATAAATCTCAATTCCCCTTTTACCACCCAATAGAAAGAAAGAAAGAAAGAAAGAAAGAAAGAAAGACAGGCCCCTACTCAGGAGCATCATTATTATTTGTATTAAGTGTTTTGTCGGATCTCTTACAGGCTGCAGTCAGGACTGTGGCCTGATTGTGCTGGACATTGAATCAAAATAGAGTAACACAGGGGGCCTTAAACAGAGGGAAGGACTGAGAGAAGGAAAAGGGAGAAAAACAATACCTTGCAGAAAAGGAATATAAATATAGGAGCATTGCCAGCAGATCAAGGGAAGTGATTAACTTCTTCCAACCCTAATCTTCTGTGATTCTATTATTCTAGCAAGCTTTGTGAAGGGTCGTTAGTAGGAGGTCAGGGCAAGTCACATTCCCTGGTGAAGATGCTCATCTATCAGATGATTGTGGGTTTTTTAAAATAATATTCATGGTAGAAAACCAAGATTCACAGAGGTAGTTTGATCTGATTATCTTTAAAAGGTAGATGGTCAGATTCTGGCTATTCCGAAACTGGTCAGCATATTGAGTCCAGAAATCACAAAAGTCCCACTTCTCTGAATTTTGCCTTCAAGACATTTTCGGTGATGTTTTAGAAACAGTCCATTATGTCAATGTGGGCAGCCACAAACCATGACACACATTGTTGAGGATGGCAAAATGACTCAACTTCCTGGAGGTCTTTGTGCCTTGAACATTGCTGATAAGAACACTGTGGCTTGGCTCGACTGAATTGCATATGCTAAATAAATAAATAAGACATCTGGGCTGTGACGCCTTACAATTTCTAATTGAAAGAGACCTTCATCTATTGAATCAAGAATGTTCTTTGCTTCAGAAGGGCAAGCTCCATCGGCAAAGAGAGAGAACAAATATATCATGAACAAATAAAAACAGATCCTTTGGAAGCTGAAAATTCTCAAATTGCATTTTAAAAATTTTGATAAGATTGCTTAGGAATTTTTTCATTGTTTTCATTGAAGTTTCATCTGTAGCAACAACACACAATGTATGAAAGTGCAACATCTTTCCTGTTAAGTCTGTCTGAAAGATTACAAGATTTCTCCTAAAGACACACTTTTTCAAACAAATCCCCGACACTGTTTGCTCAGCCTTGGAGCTGCAAATTGAGGGAATTCAAATAATCATAATATCGCACAGAAAAGTTACCTGTGACTTAGAAAGAACATCATTCATTAATTCCAGAAACTTGCAAGCCTTGTTGGTCTTATGGTTCAAAAGAAATTCTATTATTTCTTTTTGAAGCGCACAAAAACTCTCTAACGCATGCCTCCTACTTAACCAATGAACTTCATTGTGCTGCAACAGGAATTTGGCTGAAGCGTCTTGTAAAAGAGCTTAAAAGAGACAATACTGAAAGCTAGAAGTTGAGCGCATGTAGTTCACTAATCTCATCACAATGTCCATTGTGGTTTTTTTTCAAGTCCCCAGACAAGTTGCCTCTCAGGACAGTCTGATGAATGATGCAGTGAAAGGTATTTAATGAAGGATGTAGCCTGGGCTTTCCTTAGGATTTATGGGGCCCTATGCAAGTTACCTGAGGGGGGATATTGAGGGACGGATAGGGGAAGACAGGGACTCCACTGAAGGTGATCCCCAGCCAGCGCCGCTGACTTCAGTGTGTCAAGGGGTCACAGCCACCATCCCTGCCTGCGGATCCCTAGGAACACCCCCTGCCTGGTGCCACTCTTCACTCCACTGCCCACCCACCTGGCACGGCTTCTGCCAGGGCACCCTGGCGAGCTCAGGGCTTCTTCCACCCCACAGCTTGGGCTGTCTGCTTGGATGCCAAGTTTTCTGGGGAGTCCCATATTGGCTGGGGAGGGGAACTCCAGACACATGCCCTGTTGGCCGTTGTGTTAATCTGCATGGGGGGATGATGGAAGCTCTGGCCAGGGTCCCTCCGACACACATCCAGCTTTGAGAGGAGATGTCGCTCTCCAGCACGCATGGCTCCCTCCCGGCACCCACAGCCCCATGCCAGCATCTACCTTGTTGGTCTCCCAGGGGGCAGAGAGAAGCCCTCCAGCCAGCGTGTGGGCTGAAGGAAGTGAGCAGTGGGTGAGGGGGAGGGGCTTCTTCCACTTCCTCCCTTTTTTTTTAAATTTCCCAACCATGCTGCTGATTGGTTGTCCTGATTCACTCTGCACATGTGCACCGAGGAAGACACTGGGTGCAAACTGCACACAATTCCGGCCAGCCTCCGTACAGGTAGGGACAGCGGAGTCAGAGAGCAGCACAAGTGGAACAGGCTGGGCCCCGCAGCCCAGTGGTGCCTCAAATGTTTGGGTGCCCTACACAGCTGTGTATGCGGCGTATGCCCAAGGATGACCCTGGATGATCACTGCCAAACATGAAGCAAAGCCTTTCTCTTTCCCTGTCATGGAAGGAACTCCATCTATAACCAGCAAGTTTACTTTCTGCAGATCGAAACCATTTTTTCCCCAGAAAAGCCTTTTACCTTTTCAAAAATGATCTCTTCTATGGTGTAGATTTCTAATGGTATTAAGCACAAATATTCTTCCTTGAAAATTTCACCCTCATAAAATCGAACAAACAGCAGTCGCTGGGCAGTGTCACTTAAATTGCTTGATTCATCCACTGCAAGAAACATTTTTTAAATTGGAAAGCAGTGCTGACAGACAACCTTCATAAATTGCCTCCAGTTTTCACCATGTTGTGGAATCAGACAGGGGAACTTGCTTCATATGGTTCACTAAGAACAGGAGTACTTGTGGCACCTTAGAGACTGACAAATTTATTTGAGCATAAACTTTCCTGGGCTACAGCCCACTTCATTAGACGCATAGAATGGAACATATACACACAGATATATACATACAGAGAACATGAAAAGGTGGGAGTTGTCCTACCAACTCTAAGAGGCTAATTAATTAGGAGAAAAAACTTTTGTAGTGATAATCAAAATACCCCATTACAGTTTGACAAAAGGTGTGAGAATACTTAACATGGGAAAATAGATTCAATGTGTGTAATGGCTCAGCCATTCCCAGTCTCTAGTCAAGCCTAAGTTGATAGTGTCTAATTTGCATATTAATTCAAGTTCAGCAGCAAGTTCACAGTGTCATCTTTGTTTTTATCTCTGGCAAAACACTCCTCCAGCAGTTCCACCACACACTCCTTCACAAGCTCAGCATCTAGGAAAGGCTTTTTCTTTTTAGCTAGTACCAACATTATCCGAAAAGAAGCAGCTGTTGCTTTTTCCTGTACAGTTGCTGATGCTGTCAGAATGACAGTTGAAGTGTGATACAAAGACTTCAGATTTTCAATTTTTTCGTATGTTGCAACAATGCTAGAAGGATAGGCCACACTGAAGTTCCTGTGCTTTGATTCAAAGTGGTGCCTCACGCTGATGACCTTACAGATAGATATAGTGGTTTGGCATATTAAACGCAAAGGTTTTGCATTTAAATAAGGTGCCATAATAAAAAGAAAATCCTCGGTCCCTCAGATTTGGGTTAAAATCTCAGTTTTCACTTTTGGCTTTGCAATGTTTACTCCCACTCGCATTCATCTTTGGCTCCATTTCCATCATTAATGAAAATATGGGTAGCGTCCTAGCTCAACTGTAGCCAATGCTACAGTGAGAAATTAAGATGCAGTAAGTGGTGCTTAATTTGTGCTGGGCTTCCAGGGCTGAGCCCCAGCACCTCTAGGCTTGGCAGCTCTTATACCTGGCACCTCTGGGTGCCTGGCCAGCAGCTGCCGCTCTCTGGCCACCCAGTTCTGAAGGAAGCACCAGCAGCAGCAGCAGCACAGAAGTAAGGGTGGCAATACCATCCCATCCCATCCTTACTTCTGCACTGCTGCTGACTGCGGCGCTGCCTTCAAAGCTGGGTGCCCGGCCAGTGCTTAATTTGTGCTGGGGGAAAAAATTTCAGTTACTTACTAAGGAAGTCATATGCAAATTATAGGCAGCTTATCACTCTTTATGAATGTAATTATAAACATTTTTTTAAGGTGAGCTGGCAGGCCACACAGGAAGCCTTGGTAGGCCACTTGGTGGGCCTGCGGGCTGCCTATTGAGTAACACTGCTGTAAAGGGCTCCACTCACCACAGGTGCACCCTTCTGCATGGGTGGCAAGTTTGTAGAAATTTTGGTGGTGCCCAGAACCCACCCCCTCAACTTTGCCCCCCCAAACTCTGCCCCCACCTTCCTAAGGCTCTGGGAGGGGTTTTGGGGGCGAGGTCTGGGGTGCAGGTCCTGGGCTGGGGATTAGGGTGCAGGAGGGGTGCAGGGTGCAGGCTTTGGGATGGAGTTTGGGTGCTGGGTGCTGGGTGCAGGCTCCGGGCTGGGGCAGGGGGTGGGTGTGCAGAAGGGGGTGAGGGGTGCAGGCTTTGGGACAGAGTTTGGGTGCAGGCTCTGCTGGGGGTGAGGGTGTAGGAAGGGGGAGGTGGTGCATGCTGGGGCAGAGGATCAGGGTGTGGGGGGATGAGGGCTCTGGCTGAGGCTGAGGGGTTTGGGGCATTGGAGGGGGCTCAGGGCTGGGCAGAGGATTGGGGTGTGGGGGGTGAGGGCTCTGGCTGGGGCTGAGGGGTTCATGATACAGGAGGGGGCTCAGGGCTGGGGCAGAGGATCAGGGTGTGGGGGGATGAGGGCTCTGGCTGAGGCTGAGGGGTTCATGCTGTGGGGGGGCTCAGAGCTGGGGCAGAGGATCAGGGTGTGGGGGGATGAGGGCTCTGGCTGAGGCTGAGGGGTTTGGGGCATTGGAGAGGCTCAGAGCTAGGGCAGAAGGTCAGGGTAAGGGCAGACTGCCTTGCCATTAGTGGCTGGCAGGTGTTAGGACCCTGGGACAACAGACAGCAGTTCTGCCAGGAGCTGTTCTACCCCGGCAGCGCAAGCAGGCAGGGGAGAGGCGTGCGCTGATTTCAGTCAGGCAGGAATGCGGTGGGGGGGACACACAGGGGGAGGGGTGGCAGGCGGGGGCTGGGACCTGCTCCAGGCAGGGGCCAGGGGAGACCCAGCTCCAAATATTGCAGGAGCAGGGCCCCCAGCCCCGAATATTCCTGGTGCTCGAGCACTGCAAACATATATAACCTGCCACCTATGCCCCTTTGTGGCTAGGTCTGGGACTTAGCTTTCACCCTGCATGGCGGCCTCTCTCATCAGTTGTTCAACTGTGGTGCCTCTCTCTCTTCACAACTCAGCCCTCCGGCCAGGTGACTATATAGTCCCCCACCTTCTGGAGTAACAAAGTCCCAATGGACAAGCTATCCATTTGCCATCCCAGGCAGTTTTCTGTGTCATCTCCAGGTCCTGCGCCACTTTACCAGTGGCTGGTAAGGAAAACCAGGCCTGACCACTACTTGGGGTTTCAGCCCAGGGACCCTATGACTAGCAACTTAGGTCTGCTCAGTCTCAGATCCTGTTGCACTTTCCCTGGGCTCCTTCCTCAGCTCTCGATCTCCTTGCCGATCTCTGGGTTTACCACTGGATCCTCCTCTGCTCCTTGTGTCTACTTCGCCCCCTAGGTCTCTTGTAAGTGTCCAGGGTGGGACTCCATGGCTTACTTTCTCCCTGGATGTCCTCCTTTGTCCCTGGCCAGTTCCCTTTCCCTCTAGGAAGTGACTGCAGACCTCATCCCTGTAGCCTCTTCCTTCCTTCCTTTCTTTTTTCCTGCTTTTTTTTAATGGCAAAGCAGACTTGACTGAATAGACTATAGGTGCCACCAGCTATAATTCTAAGTGCTTTGTTGTTTTATATTCTCTCACTGTGCTCTGTGTCCTTCAGGTAACAACACTTTTCTAATACTACTCCATTTCCCCAGTATTTTTACTAAGGGCCTGTACACACTACCATTTATGATGGTATACCTTATGTTACTCAGGGTGTGACTAAGTCACCTCCCTAAGCGACATAAATTACACCAACCTAAGCACTGGTGTGGACAGCTTTCCCACCAACATAGTTACTGCCTCTCACTGAGGGGGTTTTATTATTCTGATGGGAGAGCTCTCTCCCATCAGCATAGAGCATCTTCACCAGACACATTATAGAGGCACACGTGCATCAGTGAAGCTGTGCCGCTGTAGCATTTCTAGTGTAAACTAGCCCTAAGTAACATAATGTAACTTTTGTTATCTTAAGACATTTGAATTCCTCATAAAGCTTTTCCCTTTCTTTGTCAAAGCCCTTACAGACCCACAGAAGATGATCAGTTGTTTCTTCCACCTTACAGAGTGCACATAGCCCATCTTTGTGTCTATTTACTTGAACAAGACATTTGGTTAAGCCACAACAGCCAGTTAATACTCTACACAAAAGCACTTCATTAGTCCTGTCCAGGCCCTGCAGTTATTCTTCACTGTAGGACACAATTCAAAAAAAAAATCTTCTTCTTTTCATTAATCCAGATTTTTTGTCATTTCTCTTTTAAGTTTTTCTGTACTAGGCTTTTTACAACCCTGTTTACTCAAGGGTATTTCTATGTCAGTCTTTCCATTTCTTGAAGGATGTTTAGCAGCTTTATCCGCCATTTTGTTTCCTGTTATCCCAATATGTACTTGGATCTAAGCTAGTGCTATATGTACCCCCGTCTGTACTAACTCTGTTATTAGAAATGTAATTTAATTGATTCAATCACTTCTACATGCTGACACTTTTCCCTGCAGGGGAACCATGGCCTAATGGCAGATGAAACTCTGCTGGAGGAGGAGCTGGGCTAAGACTATAAACTTAGGAAGTGAGAGTAAGAAGAGGTTGTGTATGTGTGTGTGTGTGTGTGTGTGTATCTGTATAAAACCACAGTAATCTCTTCCTGCTCTCACTTCCTAGCTCTATTCTCCTAGCCCAGCTCATCCTCCAGCTGAGTTTCATCTGCCATTAGGCCATGGTTCCCCTCCAGGTGCAGTATGTAAGGCCTTGTCTACACTACACAGTTTTGTTGGCAAAAGTCAATGTAATGATTGAATGCTATGCATGAACTAACAATCATGCTTCTGTGTATTGTTTCTTGTGCTTCTGCAGGTGTGGCCTTCAGGGGAACCCCTTACACACCAGTGGAGTGCCTCTGCCAGATAAGGAAGCAACTAAAGCGTAGCAAGGAGGACATATTCCAAGAGATGCTCCAATCCTCAGAGGCTGAGAAAAGAGAATGCAGGGAGTGGAAAGAAAAGGAAAGACAGGACAGAAAGGAGAGTGAGGAGTGCATGCTAAAAGGCCATGAGCGGATGATAAAAATGATGGAGGAGCAAACAAAGATATTGAAGTTCCTAATCATGCTGCAATCAGAACACATGCATGCTCACCCACCCCCACAGCATCTGATGCAGAACTGCTTTTGGTGCCCTCCCCAAACTCCTCCCACACAGTTCTTGCAACTTCCCAGCACATCTCAGTACCCTGTTCACTTCACCTCTTTGGACAGCTTCCAAAATGATAACTGGACTTACACACAGCTATGAGAGTCTACACTGCCCTGCCCTCTTATCGCCCTTCCCACCAAGCCTTTTGTGTGTGTTAATTTGTCTGTGTTAATTGGTGTTTACTAAAAACAAACTCTTTGAAAGAGAACCAATTTTTATTTGTGTCCTAAATGTAGTGATTGATGCTGGTAGTAATACACAGATGCAGTTCAATCATTAGTACAAATTCCATTCAGGAATCATCACAATTTTAGGCAAAACAAGATAACTGAAGTTAATGAAGCATGGCAGATTGCTGTATAGAAATACATATTACTGGTGCTCATCGTCAAAATATTCTCAAAGCCTCCCTGATTCTAATAGCTCCCTGTTATGCCCCTCTAATAGCACTGGTATCTGGCTGCTCAGAATCAGCCACCAGGAGATCTGCTTCAACACTCCACCCCTGGGGAAACTTTTCCCCCTTAGCTTTACAAATTTTATGGAGCATGCAGCAGGGTGCTATGACCAAGGGAATATTTTTCTCAGTTAGGTCTAACCTGACATAAAGGCAGCATCAGCACACTTTTAGTCTGCCAAAGGCACATTCAGCTATCATTCTGAACCTATTGTTGAAGCACTCCTTGCTGCTGTCCAGGTTTCCTGTGTAAAGCTTCATGAGCCAGGGGAAGGAGAGTGCTGGATCTCCCAGGATCACTATGGGCATTTCAACATCCTCCACTGGGATCTTCTGAGCTGGAAAGAAAGTTCCTGCTGCTGTTTTCTATACAGACCAGTCTAGAAAGGTTATCAGTTTAAGCTCCCATGTTTGTCTTTTGAAAATGTTGTGCAGGTTTCCCTTGAGGACAAGAAATGATACAGCAGCTGTAGATTGATCACTTTATGAAAGGTGTTCATCCACCGCTGCTCAGGTGTTTTTGTCTTTTATCATTTTGCTGTGTGAGTTCATTCAATAGCACAGTGATTGTCTGGTTTTACCCACATAGTTGTTATTGGGGAATTTAGTGCACTGGATGAGGTACACCACATGCTGTCATAGGCATATGTAGGAACCATGGCTCTTGAAAGGTATGTAGTGGGGGGTGTGGGTCTTTGTAGCAGTGGAGATATGTCTGCAGGTTTTGCATCTCTTGTTCTGGTGTTTCTGGGTCTGTTGGAAGCCTGCTTCTGATGATAAGCTTGTAGATGAGGAGGAGAGCCAGAAGAGGAGGTTCAGAAAAAAATTGTCTTTCAGGATGGTGTCTTCATCGAGTATGGATTGTAACTGTTTGATGATACTGTGACAGGTTCGGTCACAGAGACCCCTTTGGGACTGTCATCTGATGTGCTGAAACTACCTCTGAGCCTATCTTCCCTGCCAGTTTGGAACTCCAGAACCCTGTCTTTTTGAGCCAGACATGCAAGCCTGCTGCAACACAGACCCAGAGTCTGAACTACGCTCCCAAAGCTGCAGACTTAACTGAAAACAGCTCAGTAAGTACTTCTGTCTCCAGCAGCCAGATACCCAGCTCCCAATGGGATCTAAACCCCAAATAAATCTGTTTTACTCTGTATAAAGCTTATACAGGGTAAACTCATAATTTGTCCACCCTCTATAACACTGAGATATAGAGATATGCACAGCTGATTGCTCCCCCAGGTATTAATCACTTACTCTGGGTTCATTAATAAAAAAAACTGATTTTATTAAGTATTAAAAGAAGTATTTCAGTGATTCCAAAGTAATAATAGACAGAACAAAGTAAGTTACCAAGCAAAATAAAACAAAAAAAGCAGGTCTAATCCTAATACATTAAGAAACTGAATACAGGTAAATCTCACCCTTCGTGATGTTCCAATAAGCTTCTTTCACAGACTAGATTCCTTTCTAGTCTGGGCCCAATTCTTTCCCCTGGTACAGACCTTGTTATTTCCATCTCAGGTGGTAACTCAGGGATTTCTCAAAACTGGCAGTCTCCTTTGTTCTGTTCTACCCCCTTTTATATCTTTGGCACCAGGCAAGAATCCTTTGTCTTTCTCTGGGTTCCCACTCTTCCTTCTAAATGGAAAAGCACGAGGTTTAAGATGAATTCCAGTATCATGTGACATGTTTACATTTCCAGTGAGACTTCATTACCCACTCGCTGGCACACACATGTACAGGAAGGCTTACAAGTAAACAGAGCCATTTGCTACCAGTTGTCCTAGTCAATGGGAACCATCAAGATTCTAAACCACCATTAATGGCCCACATTTTGCATAACTACAATAGGACCTCAGAGTTATATTTCATATTCCTAATTTCAGATACAAGAATGATACTTTCATACAAATAGGATGAACACACTCAGTAGATTATACGCTTTGTAATGATACCTTACAAGAGATCGTTTGCATAAAGCATATTCCAGTTACATCATATTCACACTTATAAAGTGAAGAAAATTGGCAGCATGTGACCTCCAGAAGAAGAAAGAGGAGCATACAAGTACTAGCAATGCAGATACAGGTAAGAAACCATTTTCATGTTCTCTCCACAGATACAAATGCAGAGAGTGGACTAGATGATACATTTGAGGGAAGGGAGCAGAAGGAGACTCCACAGATTGGAAGGCATGAGATGCACTATCCTAGGGATGGGGGTTCCACGACCACCACTCCCAAGAAAAGGATGCAGGTGGTGGTAGTCAGGGGCTGCCTTCTAAGGGGGATTGAGTCATCTATTTGCCGTCCTGACCGAGAAAACCGAGAGGTCTGCTGCTTGCCAGGAGCTAGGATTCATGATGTGATGGAGAGACTGCCGAGATTCATCAAGCCCTCAGATCGCTACCCCTTCCTGCTTCTCCATGTGGGCATCAATGATACTGCCAAGAATGACCCTGTGCATATCACTGCAGACTACGTGGCTCTGGGAAGAAGGATAAAGGAGTTTGAGGCCCAAGTAGTGATCTCATACATCCTCACTGTGGAAGGAAATGAGTCAGGTAGAGACCATCAAATCGAAGTCAACGAATGGCTACACAGATGGTGTCGGAGAGAAGGCTTTAGATTCTTTGACCATGGGATGTTGTTCCAGGAAGAAGGATTGCTAGGCAGAGATGGGCTCCACCTAACGAAGAGAGGGAAGAGCATCTTCACAAGCAAATGGGCTAATCTAGTGAGGCGGGCTTTAAACTAGGTTCACTGGGGGAAGGAGACCAAAGCCCTGATGTAAGTGGGGAAGTGGGATATCAGGAGGAAGCACAAGCAGGAAAGGGCAAGAGGGGAGGACTCCTGCCTCATACTAAGAAAGCAGGATGATCAGTGAATTATCTTAAGTACCTATAGACAAATGCAAAAAGCCTGGGAAACAAGTAGGGAGAGCTGGAAATCCTGGCACAGTCAAAGAATTGTGATGTGATTGGAATAACAGAGACTTGGTGGGATAACTCACATGACTGCCACCACTGAGAACAGCCTAGCTCCATCCTTTCTAGAACCCCACTTCAGGTAATTGAAAGCTGCTATCATATCCCCTCTCACTCTTCTCGTCTGCAGACTAAGTAAACCCAGTTCCCCCAGCCTCTCCTCATAAGTCAAGTGCCCCAGCCCCCTAATCATTTTCATTGCCCTCCACTGGACTCTGTCCAATTTGTTCACTTCCTTTCTGTAGTGGAGGGCCCAAAACTGGATGCAGTACTCCAGATGTGGCCTCTCCAGTGCCAAATAGAGGAGAATAATCACTTCCCCTGATCTGCTGGCAATGCTCCTACTAATGCAGCCCAATATGCCATTAGCCTTCTTGGCAACAAGAGCAAACTGTTGACTCATATCCAGCTTCTGGTCCACTGTAATCCCCTGGCCTTTTCTTCAGAACTGCCTCTTAGCCAGTAGGTCCCCATCCTGTAGCTATGCATGGGATTCTTCTGTTTTAAGTGCAGGACTCTCCATCTATCTTTGTTGAACCTCATTAGATTTCTTTTAGCCCAATCCTCCAATTTGTCTAGGTCACTCTGGACCCTATCCCTACCCTCCAGTGTATCTAACTCTCCTCCCATCTTAGCGCCATCCATGAACTTGCTCAGAGTGCAATCCATCCCATCATCCAGATCATTAATGAAGATGTTGAACAAAACCAGCCCTAGGACAGACCCCTTAGGCACTCCGCTTGATACTGGCTGCCAAGTAGACATTGAGCCGTTGATCACTACCCATTGAGCCCGACGATCTAGCCAGCTTTCTATCCACCATGCCCCTCAAACACTTAACCTCAGTCCCAAATACCTGTGATTGGAATATTTGCTCACTATAGGGGCTGGAGTTGGGAAGTTTGGCTTGGAATTTGAGCTTCATCAGAGAGGTCTTCACCAAGAGTTCTAATTTGGTCCTGTCACTAAGAACATTTAAACTCTTGACTAAGGGTTGATATTTGGTCTCTGCATGAAGTTTTTCATTCAGCTGCTCACACCTAGAAGGCAGGGCTAATGTCAGCAGAACTGACTGTTTTGGGGGTCAGGGGGGTCTTTGCCTTTAGCACCTCCAGAGAAGAGCATGCCACAGAGTGCACCCCAGAAACCCACCTGGCGATTCCTGTGGTTGGTCTCAGCACTTTTGCTGTTGCTGTGTGTCTCTCTCCTCATTGCCCTCATTGGTAAGTATATACTGGCTGATTATCCAAGAGGGAGAGGAATTGTTTGAGGAGGATGCCTGAGAGAGGAGATCTGGGAATAGAGGGGATAAAATTAAGCAAAGAGGGAAATATCCTGCTGGACAATCAGGAAACAAATTCCCAGCAGAGGTGTTTGTTAGACTGTGGAACAGTCTCCTCGAAGACAGGGTGGGAGCCCAAACATTTGGGCCTGGAGAAAGCCCTGAAGAATATATTGTTGGGAACAGTCCTTGTTTGGCTGGCAAAGGGGGAAGGGTGAGTGGATGGACAAGATTAGAAATGGGGAGCAAGCAATACGGTCACTTGAGAAAAGTATGTCTGGAATATGAGGGAAGGATTTGGCAGTGGGAGGAGGTGGGTGGTAAATGTCCAGAGGATGAGGGATGTTAACTAGCAATGGTAGGGTGTGAGATGCTCAGAAGGATCAGGGGAAAATATCTGGAGCTGTATCAGGACACCAGTTCTAATCCAACTCTATGTCATGTAGACTGGATGAGTTGAGGAATCAGGGAATGGGGTTGTGAGCCTTTCCCTTCCCTTCTAGAGCATCAGTTCTAATCCAGCTCCAACTTCTGGCGTCCAGGTGACCCAAACGGATTGGAGGAGGGATACACAGCCTTTCAGCTCCAGGATACTGGTTCCAATTTGGCTTCAGTTCAGGCAGACTGGATGGCTCAGGGGGAATGAGATACAGAGCCTTTTGCATCTGAGGCACCAGTTCCGAAGTAATTCCTAATCTCTTATAATTTTTTTTGCTTATGATCCAAATAGCTTTAAATATGTCTAGAGCATTTGTCCTCAGTGAGGACATCATCCTCATTACCAGTCCTGCAAGGTGCTCTGCACCATCAGCTCACTGACTTCAGTAGGAATTGGGGGTGCACAGCACATCAGAGGATACGGTCACATATCTATGGAGAGATCAACTAGTCTATTTTTAAGCTTCAACTTTTGTTTTAAATGGAATGTATCTTTCTGCTCACTGAGACAGCTCGATTAACTCCAACCTACCATAACATTTGGGCTATAACTAACCATGAGACATTTCTGTTGTAACCCCTAGACGGCTGCTTCTCCATTAGATCACTCAATGCATTTCTTAAGCTACTTCACCTTCTACACGCTCCTTTCAACTAGCATCACTTCAAGAAGTGGAAATCAGGTGTCTAAATACATTAGTAGCCCATATCAGGCTTAGTCATAAAGTTAGCAAAAAAGAGTATCTTATTTGTCAAGAACAAAAACAAATATAATCTAACATGGAATTGAAAGCATTAAAGAAAAAGTTTTATGCACAGAAACCACTCATCTTAGTTTATCTGTGTAAGTCTGTCTTGAGCTTCTTAATTATTTACAGATATACAGGCAGATTGTGCTGTGACCTGTCTGTGTCTGGTGTCACTGCTCAGCTCCAACCCCTGTTGTTGGGTTACTGGGAGGGCTTGTGGAGGAATCTCTCTCCTCCAGAGCCCACCACAATCTACCTATGAGAGGAGCTTCTGAGACACACCAAACTGAGCTCCCTTCAGCCTCTTCAGGTTCCCTCCTCAGGTTCAATGAGTTACCCCAGCTCTCCAGGCAAGTCTAGCCAGACCTTCTGTCTCCCCCCAACACACCCTCCAACTCATGGTTCCTTTGACAGCCCTGTCACCATTCCCAGACGTCTCTTTCTTGATCCACTCTCCAACATCACCTTGACCAACTCCCAAGAAGCTCCACAAACCCCGGTGATGTCACCAGCCTTGGGAGTTCTTTCACAGGGAATTGTGGGGAAAAGCAAGAGATTTCGCTCTGCTTTAATCTCTCTAACTATAGTCAATTCTAGAGGCAGAGTTGCTTCCCGGCAAATAGGCATTGGTGTGTGGCCTCAGAGTTCTGAAAGAGGCATTTGCCTGAATGCTGTTTCTGACCACACCAGTTTCAGGAGTCCTGTCAATAAATAAGTTACAACAAGAAAATACCCAGACTCCACTGATTTTCTGACACGTGCTACTGTTTGGATGAGGGGTACAAGTATTAATAACCTGTTGCCTAGCCACATTCACCCTTATATTTCCCCTTTGGAGTCAGACACTCTTCTTGTCATACTGACCAAGATCCGTTGGCTTATTCTGGTCAACCAGTATATCTGGTCCCCACTGCCAGCACTGATATGAAGAGAGCTGAGCTCAGCTGCCCTGTTGTCTGACTTGGACGCTTACAAAGGGGTAGTCACATTGAGACAGTCTATGGCCAGGAGATGAAGAAATCAGGTTGCACCTAGGCAGGAGAGAAGCAAGGTATAGTTGGATCCATTCTCTTTTTTTCCTCTCTTGTTTTCCATTTACTCTACTCAAGGGAACTGGAGGCTGTGAAGAGCCCCAGAGTTCTGCAGAGTGGCGTTGTGTCCTGGGGAGAGCTGAGGTGAAAGGTTAGTAACACTGAAAGAGAGAGAGGGAGGGAAGGATTAACCCAGCATCATCATTCTGGGTTAGGGGCCTAATACACACCCAGCTCTGGATCAACAGGGGGCCGGAGGGACTGATGTATGGGGGAGAGGATGGGAACAAAATGAAGTCTGTACAGATTGACTGAGTGAGGGCTAAAAGGAGAAATAGCGACATTCTACAAGTTCAGGCAGGGAGTGAACAACAACGAGAGGGAGGGGTTAGCTGACTGTGATCACAGGAGGAAGGGATAAAGGGGAGCGAAAGAAGCTCATTTCAGGATGGGGATGAGGAAACATTCCCTATCTGTGAGGGCCTATTAGACTATTGACGAGTCTTCCCAAGGAAAAGATTGAACATTAACTGAGTCATTTTGCCTTTTTGTAGATGTCAGCTAACAAATGTTAGGCTACAATGGGTTTATTGACCATCTAAGCTAACATGTTCTAACACATCTTCTAGCCTAGTCTGGACAAAGTTCCAGAACTGGAGAAGTCAAAGCCTGATGGAATAAACTATAGGGAACAATCCGGCATTGTCTCCAGAGAATAAGAAAGAGGCAGATTAGTAGGGATTTTCCATCTCTCATTATTACGAGTTCTTCTCCTTGACTTTCTCTTCCCTCACAGGGCAGGTCTGGACATGCTGTCCCATGGGCTGGAAGCACTTCCAGTCCAGCTGCTACTACTTCTCTAGAGACCTCATGAACTGGGGTGACAGTGAGACAAACTGCACAGGGATGGGCTCCCACTTGGTGCTGATCAACACAGGAACTGAGCAGGTAACTCTCTGGGGATTATACTCTTTGGGGAGCCGAGCATTCAGATCTTTAGAAGACCCCCTCCACCCGTGGAATTTGGGGTCTATTGAAGATGAGCTGGGAATTCAGTCTCCTTATTCATTCAATCTTGGGATTTCTCAGCCATCATCTTCTCTCTCATGCGCGCACGCACACATGTGCTCCAGGGACTCTTGCCCACTACTGTCATCTCAATGACTGAATGTGGGCAATTAATTTGTAATTTTTATTCAGGATTTCATTTTCAATTGGACAAAGAGAACTCTTACGTTCATCTCAGACAGGAGTTACTATGTCGGTCTGACAGGTCAGGCAGAGGAAGGCCAGTGGCGCTGGGTGGATCAGACTCCATATAATGAGACTGCAGCGTGAGTATCTCCTGTGATGGAGACCAGTTACTGTCTTCTCCTTAGTCCCACAGGTTAACATACAGTGTAATGGACATGCAAAGGGGTGAGGGTTGTGGGAAGAACAAAGGAATTCTAGTCGTATTGTAGCTGCAAGTGCTTCTTGTCTAGTAAAGAGAAGATTTGTTGGGGGAACATGAGCAGATTTTATAAATCCCTTTCAAGGAAACAGTGTAGAGCCTAGTAGGAGAATCTTTCAGGTTAACTAAAGGGTTTAATTTGCTCCCTTCTTTCATCCGCACCTGTTAGAAGTTGTTCAACACTTAAAACTCATACTAATATGTATCTCACACCTTTCTTACAGATTCTGGAGACAAAATGAACCTAGTAATGGCAACATGGAGAACTGTGCTGTCATGCATATAGAGACAAAGGCAAATAGGAAGAATTGGAATGATATTCCGTGTTCCACTGAAGTGCATAGAGTTTGTGAAACTGCTGCAACAAGTTTTTGAGGAAAGAAACCCCATCCAGGATGTGAAGCCAGAAAGAGAGAAGAGAGCCCATCCCTGGCTAGACGCAGCTGAGAAAGATATCTGATTGGAGGGTTTGGTTCAGATGTAAGACTTGTGCTGTAATTATGGAGTGGGAGGTTACTGTGTTCAATGGTTCAAACTCACCCATATGCACAAAAAAATTTTGAAAAAAAAAAGGTAAAATGTTCAGAAGTGGAAAAGAGGTAATTTTCAGCAGAACTCTGTTTATGATGTCACAAAGGTGGACTATGCCAGCACTCAACATTTCTGGAGGACCTGGGTTGCTAAGGGCAGGGCCCAGCGGCTTTGGCCTTGAAAGAGTTGAAGAGAGAGTTACTATTAACGATTAACCCACTCAGTGCTGCTAAAGTTAATAACATCCCTTGTAAATTCATCGCTTCCAGGGTGCTAACGTGTCAGTCCCTGTGGAGGTCAGTGCTGTAAATGGGGAGTGTCTCATCCTGTTGCTGCAGTCCTTGCAACTGCGGTTTCAAATGGGTGTTTCAGTTTTCAGGATAACGATGCATAAACCAAACCCAAACTTCAGAGCTGCTGCTGTTTCATTCTCACTGGGAACAATGGGAAAGGGACACATTTTATAATTGTTACATGAAAAGACCTTTGTGCGACTGCAGGTCAGCAGAATTTAAGCCCAGAAGTAAGATGTCTCTATGCCATAAATCCAGCTGCATCCAGCGTTGTTGTCCTATAACCCAGTTCCAACATAGGCTACGTCTTCACTACCCGCCGTATCAGCGTGGTTCCTGAATCATACTAATGTTTGGACTACCCAAAGCTTTAGGTCTGGCTAAGGACATAGTTAAGATCCCATTGACATGCGAAGGCCAGAACTGTCCTTAAACTGTGTTGGGAGACAACCATGTTGTAAATAGGTCCTCAACGTAGCTGTAGTTAATGCAGATGAGACCTCAGAAGTGAAACTGAATAGTTATTGTTCCGATAACTCTTTGTGAAAAAGATGTGGCTGCATGAACAGGCCAGCAAGCACAAATCTCTGTAGAGCTGCAGACTGGGACATTTGTGATTCATAATTCATATTTAACAATCCTAAATAATTACCTTGGGGGATGTCTTCACTGCAGAGTTTACCTGGGTGTGGGAAGCCAGGTCTGGGACACCAGGTTAGCCAAGCCATGTGAGCATATATACTGCTAGCCACACTCTAGTCATAGCACATCCACACTGCGCTGCACTAATGCAAGTTAGGTGCTAGGATTTCTGTGGGCATATCCCATGGTTCTTAGCACTAGGCTGAGGCTACACTGACAGTTTTGCAGCGCTGGTAGTTACAGCTGTGCTCTGTACAGCTGTGTACGGCCAGCGCTGCAGTGTGTCCAGCACCTTGCACTGGTTGCAGCGCTGTTGTGAGTGGTGCTTTGTAGGGGGCAGCTATCCCCACAGAGCACCTCGTCCCATTTTGTCGCTGTGGGTTGTGGGAAGGGGACGGAAGGGTGCGGGTCATTCCACTTCCTGTTTCAACACCCGTGGTGCATCGCTTCCCTTTCAGCCGTTTGGTGCCATTGTGAGTCTGTCGCGCGATTTCAGAGAGAAATGGAGCCGAGCTGCTGAGGACATTGCTGATGAATGTTGCCAAGCACATCACGTCTGGCAGTGGAGCTATTCCTTATGCTCCAAAGTGACAGTGAGAGCTCAGATGATTGAAATAGATGCGGCTGACGCACCTGACAGTAAATTGCTTGTGGCAGTAACGGACGTGCTCTGCAGCGTGGAACGCCGCCTTTGGGCTCGGGAAACAAGCACTGAGTGGTGGGATCACATCGTCCTGCAAGTCTGGATGACGAGCAGTGGCTGCACAACTTTAGGATGAGAAAAGCCACTTTCATGGGACTGTGTGCTGAGCTCGCCCCAACCCTGCAGCGCAAGGACACGAGACTGAGAGCTGCCCTGTCAGTGGAGAAGCGGGTGGCTATTGCAGTCTGGAAGCTGGCTACTCCAGACAGCTACCGATCGGTCGCAAACCAGTTTGGAGTGGGAAAGTCGACCGTTGGAATGCTGCTGATGCAATTTTGCAGGGCCATTAATCGCATCCTGTTCAGAAGAACCGTGGGTCTGGGGAATGTGCAGGACATTGTGGATGGCTTTGCACAAATGGGTTTCCCTAACTGTGGAGGGGCAATAGATGGAACGCATATTCCTATTCTGGCACCACCCACCTGGCATCGAGTACATTAATCGGAAGGGGTATTTCTCAATGGTTCTCCAGGCGGTTGTGGATCACCGTGGGCGTTTCACTGACATTTACACAGGATGGCCAGGAAAGGTGCATGATGCACGCATCTTTCGGAACAGTGGCCTGTTCAGGAAGCTGCAGGCAGGGACTTTTTCCCAGACCGGAAGATCAAGTGGTGGACGTCGAAATGCCCATTGTGATCCTTGGAGACCCCGCTTACCCGTTAATGCCTTGGCTCATGAAACCGTACACAGGGAAGCTTGACATGAGCAAGGACCGGTTCAACTACAGGCTGAGCCGGTGCAGAATGACCGTGGAGTGTGCTTTTGGCTGTTTAAAGGGGAGATGGAGAAGTCTCTACGGGAAGCTACACGTGGGGAAAGCAGCATCCCAGCGATTATAACCGCGTGCTGTATCCTCCATAATATTTGTGAAGGGAAGGGTGAAACCTTCATTGACGAATGGACCTCCGAGGTTCAACGCCTGGAGGCTGAATTTGAACAGCCAGAGAGCAGGGCGACTAGAGAGGGCCCAGCACAGTGCTTCAAGGATAAGGGATGCCTTAAAGGAGCACTTTGAGGCTGAAAGCCAACAGTAATGTTGGGTGCCTTCCACTGCAGTTAAGAGCATTGCTCACAGCAGTTACCTGCAGTGGTTTCATTGATTTGCAGTTCCTATTTTTTACTTGTAGTAGATGTTACAGTTTCTGTAATAATAAACAGTGAATAAAAAGACAAGAAATCCTTTATTAAAAATACAGTACATAAAACAGGAAGGGGGGTACGGTGATTAGCATTACACTCACAGGTTTGAATATGTTCTTCCTTGAGGGCTCTGCACTGCCTGCTGCTGCACTTGGGGCACTGCCTGCTGCTGCACTTGGGGATTAAAATGCTGCATGGTGATGGGTGTTGAGTGCATTGGGTAACGGTCGTAGTTATCAGGGCTGTGAGGTGAACGTACTGGTGTTGGGGGCAGTTGGTGGTGGTAAGCACCAGGATGCTGGAGAAGGGTGTTTTGAGGAAACATTGGGGCACAATGTGCTGAGTTTTGGGATGGGCTGAGGCATCCACGGTAGTGGTCTGCCTGCATGTCTACCATTGTCTGAACACATCTTGAACACGGGGCTCGTGGGGTGGGGGGTCGGGCTGGGTCCCTGTCTGGCTTTTTCAGTACCTGCTGGCCAGGGGGGTTAAGGCAGACCAGGTGCTGGGGAAAAAATCACAGAGAAAATTCACCCAGTCCCCCAGGAGCAGAGCAGCCAGTGGCCACTGATCACAGAAAGCGTAGGACAGGGCTGGTTAGCATCCCACCAGGACACTCAGCAAAGTGCATTGGGGGGGGGGCAGAGCCCAGGGGCCTTCCCCGAGTCCCAGCCCAGGAGACTGACCCCTTCCAGCTGCCCCGGCTTTGTCTCTTTCCCGGGTCAGCAGGGCACCTGGTCTGTTCTCCAGCACGTCTGGGCTGATCCTTGCAGTGCAGGGGGCCCGTCAGTTACCACCCTTGCCGGCTACAGGGTGTCGGCCGTTCTCTGCAGCCCGTCGGCCGTCACCCCTGCCCTCTAGGGGTTGCTGCACCTTATCCTGCATCACCTAGCTATCGAGTCGCACAGAGGGGAAACTGAGGCACACACCGTATTCAGAGACAACGTTGAGAACATTCCCACTTCGTCCTGGGAGTGATGCCTCCCCCAAGGGCGGGAATGCAAGACAGCGGGTGTTTGCTGGGCACTGGGAGCACTGAGGACTCTGCCCACCGGAGCCTCAACCCCCAGCCCTGCTGCAGCCCCCCTGCAGCTCCTGCTGCGGGTTGCCCAGCTGAGAAAAGAGGGGACTGTCAGCCGCCCAAGCACCGGGCAAGCCCTAGCGTGGGGAGACACGCCGGTGTAAGGGCGTCCAGCGCTGCTACGGTTTGCATCGATGGCGGCTGGTCATAGGGTGGACACTCACGACAGCTGTTTTAATTTGGCTGTACCAGGGTTTTAAGGACTATATCCCGTGCGCGCCGAGGGCGGGCGGCGGCCGGCAGCATTCCTTTCAGCCTCGTCTGTTCACGGCTTAGCGCACTCCGAGAGCACTGCCCTGGGCGCTGAGCCTTGGAAGGGGGAGAGGCGGGCCTGCCGGCTCCGGCTGGGAGACGGCAGAGCCGGGCTTGCCGGAGCTCTGTGGGGAGAGGGTGCTTGCCCGCGGCCGATCGTGCTACCCATTCCGGGCGGGCGCAGGGGGCTGTACGCTCTCCGCTTGGAGCCGGGGGCTTTGCCGGAGCTTGGGCGCGGGAGAGGCAGGGGAGAGTGGGGTTTGCCGCCGTCGGCGCTCCGCCGTGGGTGCCGAAGAGCGTTAGGCTTCTGGCGTGGGCCTTCTCCGGCGGAGAGAAGAGCGGGTTCGGAGAGTCGGGGTTTGCTCTCGGCGCTCTCACTAGCGAGGCTGCCGAGCTGACGGGGCGGAGGCGGCCGGAGAGCGGCGGGCTTTGCTAGGAGCTTCGGCTGGAGAGCGGGGGAGAGGCGGGGAGACGCCGGCTTGCCGGGAGCTCCGGCCGGGAGAGCTCGGCGGACTGGGGCTCAAGTTGGGGTTCCGGCGAGCAAGCTCGTGGCTCTGAGTGACCTCCAGGAGGTCGTATTAGATCGACTACGGGCTGTAACTTCTGCGCTGAAGCAGACACAGGTGTACAGCCAGCGCTGCAAACAGGGAGTTGCAGCACTGGCTGAGCTTTTAAGTGTAGACACCTGCTAAGTTGCAGCGCTGTAACCCCCTCACCAGCGCTGCAACTAGCAAGTGTAACCATGCCCCTACACTAAGCTGCAGTACTCTATCAATGGTTTTGCAGTGTATTGTAGAAGAAGTTGTCTGTCCTTCCCTGGCTCCCATGAAATAGAGTTCTTAGCTTTCCAATTCAGTAAACTAAAACTGACTCTGCAAGCTCTTCACTGCTGTGCACAGCCTTTGTCCCCCGCAGAAGCAAGCCATGGATTGAGCTCATAATGATGACCCGGTCCAGCTGTTGGTGTGATGTTGCAGTCTATATGATTTTATAAAAATTTGATAATAAGTGAATATAGTGTAACCTGAATATGCTTCATGCAAAAGGTCTCTTGTAAAGTATCATTACAAAGCTTATTGTCTAATGAGTGTGGTCATCCTATTTGTATAAAGGTATCACTCTTGTGTCTGAAACTAGAAATATGAAACATAACTCTGAGGGCCTATTGTAATTATGCAAAGTGTGGACCATTAATGGTAGTTTGCAATCTTGATGACTCCCAGTAACCAGGGCAATTGACTGGATGGCTCTGTTTGCAGGTAGGCCTTCCTGTGAGTCAGGCTGGGAGGAATGAAGGCTTGAAGTCTTGCAGTGACATGTGATCATGTCACCTGAACTGGAATCCATCTTTAACCACTGAGAAGCAGGAGATGGGAACCCAGAGAGGGACAAAAGGTTTCCCACCTTATGCAAAACATATATAAAGGGGTGGAAGAGAACAAAGGGAGGAGAGGAGCCATCATGAAGAATCCTCTAGCTACCACCTGAGCTGGAACAAGAGCTATACTGAGGAAAGAATTATGCCCAGGCCTGGAAGGTGTCCAGTCTGAGAAAAAACTTACTGAAGCATCTCTGAGGCTGAGATTATCTGTATTCAGTCTGATTAGACATAGATTTGTATATTTTATTTTATTTTGCTTGGTGATTTACTTTGTTCTGTCTGTTACTACTTGGAAACACTTAAATCCTACTTTCTGTATTTAATAAAATCACTTTTTACTTTTTAATCAACCCAGAGTACGTAATAATACCTGGGGGTAGGCAAACAGCTGTGCATATATCTCTATAAGTGTTATAGATGGCGAACAATTTATGAGTTTACCCTGTATAAGCTTTACACAGAGTAAAACAGATTTATTTGGGTTTACACCCCATTGGGAGTTGAGCATCTGAGTGTTAAAGACGAGCACACCTCTGTGAGCTGCTTTCAGGTAAACTGCAGTTTTGGGGCAAGTAATTCAGACACTGGGTCTTTGTTGGAGCAGATGGGAGCGTCTGGCTCAGCAAGACAGGGTGCTGATTCCTGAGCTGGCATGGAAAACAGGAGCAGAGGTAGTATTGGCACATCAGCTGGCAGCTTCCAGGGGGGCTTCTGTGATCCAGCCTGTCACAGTTGGTATTAACGAAACTTTTATTTTGGGAACAGGAGGTGAATGCAGGGCATGAGACATGGTGGAGGGCACGTCAGCAGTGGCTCATCACCCTGAGAAAGTGGCTATGTGCTTTGATGAGGAGATCATGCAGGCGGTGTGCCTGCATAGTGGAGTGAAGATAGCTGATGCAGGTTTTAATAGCTGTGGCATCAAGCACAGAATGGTAGGACTACATGGTCATGCAAACCTGGGATGCACAGCAACGGTTCCAGAACTTCCAGGTGAGGAAGGCCATCTTCCTGGAACTGTGTGAGGAGCTTGCCCTGACACTTCAGTACCTGGACATGCGCATGAGAGAGGACTTTATGGGTGCAAAAGCAGACTGCTATTATACTTGGATATCCCAGAGGGCTACAGCTTGTTGGCTAATCAATCGGTTTGGTATTAGCAAGACAACTGTTGGTGCTGTGGTGCGGGAGGTTTTTGTGATTTAGCCATGGGTGGTGATGGCTGCTAATGTCCCCAAAACAAGACCTAGCTTTAAGAGAATGGGTTCCGTGAATTGTGCTGGGGCTATTGGTGGCTCATATATGATCACTGTTTGCCCCTACCAGGTGCATATGAATATGTCAACTGGCAAGGATACTACTTGCTCATTATGCAGGCCTTCTGCGGGTCCTTGACCTTCTCCCTCCCCCTCACCCCCCTGTTCAGGCTCCTCACTTTCAGGGGACTCTCAGGTGTGACTGGATCCTGGTGTGAGGATTAAGCACTGCTGCATTTTTACCTGTCTTACTTTGGGACTTTGAAAGTTGTTTTACTTGGTGGGATCTGCTGAAGCTTGAAAACTATATTAATGAATTATGCTTAGAATCCAGGACTTGAACTGGACTCTGAGAGACATCATTCCTTTCCTGGGAAAGGGAGATGGCTGTTCTGATCTATAGTGGAGAAGACTACAACGGATCATACTGAAAGGTGAACTGTCAGGCTGGAAGGAGGTTAATAGTGGAGTTCCTCAGGGATCGGTTTTGGGACCAATCTTATTTAATGTTTTTATTACTGACCTTGGCACAATGGGGTAGATTCTGTGGCCTGCTTTGTGCAAAGGTCAGACTAGATGAATCCATAATCGTCGCTTCTGATCCTTAAAGTCTTAAAAAAAAAAAAGAAGAAGAAGAAACAGATTGACAACTGGGGAAGAAAATTGAGGCAAAGACTCACCTCTATGTTCTTTGCTGGCAGGAAAGATGACATCCTAGTCCTTGGCTTCTCTGAAGTTAAATTCAGAAGTCAGCACAGTCACTTGTGTGATGTTACATTCTATACTGATATTTATTGAAAATATGCTAATGAGTTTAAATATAATGTAACTGGAATATGCTTCATGCAAAAGGTCTCTTTGTAAGATATCATTTCAAAGCTATAATCTACTGACTGTGGGTTCCTATTTGTATACAATGTACCACTCTTTGTATCTGAAACTGAATAGAAAATATAACTCTGAAGGGCCTATTGTAATTATGCAAAAAGTGTGGGCCATTAATGGGGTTTGGAATCGTTTGATAAATGGATATAAACTGGACACTAGGAAGTTGAGACTTGAAATTAGACGAAGGTTTCTAACCATTAGAGGAGTGAAGTTCTGGAACAGCCTTCCAAGGGGAGTAGTGGGGCAAAAGACATATCTGGCTTTAAGACTAAGCTTGATAAGTTTATGGAGGGATGGTATGATGGGATAGCCTAATTTTGGCAAATTTTGGCAACTGATCTTTGATTATCAGCAGGTAAGTATGCCCAGTGGTCTGTGATGGGATGTTAGATGGGGTGGGATCTGAGTTACTACAGAGAATTCTTTCCTGGGTGCTGGCTGGTGAGTCTTGCCCACATGCTCAGGGTTTAACTGATCGCCATATTTGGGTCGGGGAAGGAATTTTCCTCCAGGGCAGATTGGCAGAGCAGAGGCCCTGGAGGTTTTTCGCCTTCCTCTGCAGCATGGGGCACGGGTCACTTGCTGGAGGATTCTCTGCAGCTTGAGGTCTTCAAACCACAATTTGAGGACTTCAATAACTCAGACATAGGTTAGGGGTTTGTTACAGGAGTGGGTGGTGAGATTCTGTGGCCCTGGAATATGCTTCATGCAAAAGGTCTCTTGTAAGTATCATTACAAAGCTTATAATCTACTGAGTGTGGTCATCCTATTTGTATAAATGTACCACTCTTGTATCTGAAACTAGAAATATGAAATATAACTCTGAGGGCCTATTGTAATTATGCAAAGTGTGGGCCATTAATGGTGGTTTGGAATCTACTCCCATTAACCAGGACAATTGTCTGTAGATGGCTCTGTTTTACTTATAAGAACTCTCCCTGTATACGTGTGTGCTGGCAAGTGGGTAATGAAGTTTTACAGTGACATGTGATCATGTCACCTGAACTGGAATCTATCTTTAACCTGGTGCTTTTCCATTTAGAAGGATGGGGTGGGAACCCAGAGAGAGACAAAGGATTCCTGCATTAAGCAAAAGATATATAAATAGGTGGAACAGCACAAAGAGAGGCAGCCATCATGAGGAATCCCCTAGCTACCACCTGAGCTGGAACAAGGGCTGTACCAGTGGAAAGGACTGTGCCCAGACTAGGATGGCATCCAGTCTGTGAAAGAGACTTACTGAAACATCACTCAGGGTGAGATTTTATCTGTACTCAGTTGTATTACTGTATTAGTTGTGTGTTTTATTTTATTTTACTTAATAATTCACTTTGTTCTGTCTGTTACTACTTGCAACCACTTAAATCCTACTTTCTGTATTTAATAAAATCACTTTTTACTTATTAATTACTCAGAGTATGTATTAATACCGGGGGAGGGGGGGACAGCTGTGCATATTTCTCTATAAGTGTTATAGAGGGCGAACAATTTATGAGTTTACCCTGTATATGCTTTATACAGCGTAAAGCAGATTTATTTCGGGTTTGGGCCCCATTGAGAGTTGGGCATCTGAGTGCTAAAGACAGGAACACTTCTATAAACTGCTCTCAGGTTAAGTCTGCAGCTTTGGGGCACGTGATTCAGACTCTGGGTCTGTGCTGGAGCAGATGGGTGTGTCTGGCTCAGCAAGACAGGGAGCTGGAGTCCTAAGCTGCCAAGACAGGAAAGCAGGGGCAGAAGTAGTCTTGCAATATCAGTTGGCAGTTCCCAAGGGGGTTTCTGTGAACCAACTTGCACATATTGTCAGCACTAAGCATAATGCTGATAATATGGATGTGAAGTCGCAATAGGCAGAAACAATGAAGGAAGGTTTAAAAAGTTGTGTAGCAACTGGATATCTAATTTACTGAATGCCAGTGAAAATGAGGTAAGATCAGAGACTGAAATAGGGGGAAAGAACAAGTTAAAATTACTTCCACAAGTTAGATGTCTTCAAGGCAGCAGGGCCTGATGAAATACATCCTAGAATACTCAAGGAGCTGACTGAGGAGATATCTAAGCCATTAGCGATTATCTTTGAAAAGTCATGGGAGATGCGAGAGATTCCAGAAGACAGAAAAAAGGGGAAATATAGTGCCCATCTATGAAAAGGGGAATAAAGACAACCTGAGGAATTACAAACCCATCAGCTTAACTTCAGTACCAGGAAAGATAATGCAGAAAATAATTAAGCAATTAATTTGCAAACATCTAGAAGATAATAAGGTGATAAGTAGCAGTCAGCATGAATTTGTAAAGAACAAATTGTGTCAAACCAACCTAATAGCTTTCTTTGACAGGGTAACAAGCCTTGTGGATGGAGATTGAGTGAAAGCAGCATGTCTTGACTTTACTAAGGCATTGTCTACGCTAGCACTTTTTTCAGCAAAATGTTAGTCCATCAGGGATGTGGACAGTGCTACGTTGGCAGGAGACTCCCCTGCTGATGGAGCGGCTACACGGGAGACCTTACAGTGGTGCAGCTAATCAGTACAGCTGTGCTGCTGTAAGGTCCATAGTATAGACAGAGCCGAAGGCTTTTGATACTGTCTCACATGATCTTCTCAGAAACAAGCTAGGGAAATGTAACCTAGATGGAGCTACTATAAGGTGGGTGAAAAACTGGTTGGAAAAACGTTTCTTGAGAGTAGTTATTAGCGGTTCACAGTCAAGTTGGAAGGGCGTATCAAGTGGGATCCCAGAGGGATCAGTTCTGGGTTTGGTTCTGTTCAATATCTTCATCAATGATTTAGATGGCATAGGAAGTACACTTTTACAGTTTGCCAATGATGACAAGCTGGAGGGGTTGCAAGTGGTTTGGAGGATAGGATCAAAATTCAAAATGATCTGGGCAAACTGGAGAAATGGTCAGAAGGACGAATGTAAAGTAAACCATTTAGGAAAGAACAATCAATTGCACATATACAAAATGGGAGATGACTGCCTAGGAAGGAGTACTGCAGAAAGGGATCTGGGGTCATCATGGATCACAAGCTAAATATGAGTCAGTGTCACATGGCTGAAAAAACAACAACCTGCAAACATCATTCTGGGCTGTATTATCAGCAGTGTTGTAAGCCAGACACAAGTAGAAAATCTTCTGCTCTGCTCTGTGCTGATAAAGTCTCAGCTGGAGTATTGTGTCTAGTTCTGGGTGCCACTTTTCAGGAAAGATGTGAACAAATTAGAGAAAGGCCAGAGAAAAGCAATAAAAATGTTGAAAGGTCTAGAAAACATGGCCTACAAGGGAAGATTAAACAAATTCAATTTTTCAGTATGGAGAAGAGAGGACTGAGAGGGGACATGATAACAATTTTCAAGTACATAAAAGGTTATTACAAGGAGGAGGGAGAAAAGTTGTTCTCGTTAATTTCTGAGGATAGAACAAGAGGACTTAAATGGGTTTAAATTGCAGCAAGGGTACTATAGGTTGGACATTAGGGAAAACTTCCTAACTGCCAGAGTGGTTAAGAACTCGAATAAATTGCCTAGGGAGGTCATGAAATCTCCCTTACTGGAGATTTGTTTTTTTAAGAGCAGGTTAGACAGACACATGACAGGGATGGTCTAGATAATGCTTGGTCGTGCCTTCAGTGCAGGGGACTGGACTAGACCTCTCGAGACCATTGCGTAAAACATGGGTAGCAGCAATTTCATATACTGTTGTCTGGTCTATGAGCAGCACATGCAGCATCTCCAGGGCATACAGGGACAGCCCAGAGCAGATTTAATTTCATTATAGGTGCCCATTTGCCTCTCCCTGGTATCCTTCTGTACCTAGTCAGTGCTGGCCAGGAGAGGAACAGACTGTCTCTGTTGGGTGGTGGTCACAATTATATTGAGAATGTTACAGAGAGAACAAGGAACAAAATTCTACAAAGGAGAGATGGGCTTGAACCAAATCCCTAGAGACTTTAAAGGGGACATAGTATCTGAAATCTGGAACTGGACCCAAATTGTGTGTCTCGTGCTTCTCTACTGTCAAACACTTAGAAACCCCACAAATATTAAGAATTACTATTGCTATTACTATAGCTATAGACACATCATCAGGGGCTCATTCACCTGCACATCTACCAATGTGACATATGCCTTCATGTGCCAGCAATGCCCCTCTGCCATGTACATTGGCCAGATTGGACAGTCTCTACCAAAAGAATAAATGGACACAAATCAGACATAAAAAATTGTAACATTCAAATACCAGTAGGAGAACACTGCAATCTCCCTGGACACTCAATTACAGACTTAAAAGTGGCCATTCTTCAAACAAAAAACCCTTCAAAAACAGACTTCAGTGAGAAACTGCTGAGCTGAAATTAATTTGCAGACTTGACACCATTAAATTAGGCCTAAGTAAACACTGGGAGTGGCTGGGTCACTACAAAAAGTAATTTTCCCTCTGTTGATACTCACCCCTTCTTGTCAACTGTTGGGAGTGGGCCACATCCACCCTGATTGAATTGGCCTCGTTAGCACCGACCCCACACTTTGTAAGGCAACTCCCATCTTCTCATGTGCTCTATATTTATAGCTGCCCACTATTTTTCTCTCCATGCATCTAATGGAATGGGTTATAGCCCATGAAAGCTTATGCTCAAATACATTTGTTAGTCTTTAAGGTGCCACAAGGAGTCCTCATTGTTATTGCTATTAACAATCACATTTATTGCTGTAAATTTACGAGGCACTTTACTAATAGACAAGTATCCTACCCTGAAGATCTTACAACCTAGCATTCATGTTCACTGCCTGCAACAGCATGCGATCTACGTTAGACAAGACAAAACAAGCAAGGCAAAGAACCCTGTCATTCAGCAATGGAAGCCTGTGGAGCAATCACTCAGGACGAGAAGCCAGGGAGGAATGAAGTGGATTTTAAGGAGAGAGGTCACTTAATAAATTAGGACAGAGAGAAAATTGCACACATCAGAGCAGAATGAGAGAAGACAAAAAAGCTGAGAGTGGGGGGAAGGAAACAAAAGGAGCAGTAAGGAGACAGGTTTGAGGGGATCAGCAGGAAGACCAGGGGTACCACAGAGAGCAAATGCAGGCTGCCCCGTATTCCTTTGTACAGTATATAGAAATTGGTCTGTGGGTCTCCATCCCAAGCTTCAGGGCCTTGTGCACAACACTAAGATCCAGCAGGGTTATGCAGATGTATTCAGTGCTGTCAAGGACATTTGCAAGCTGATTTTGCAGCTCTGCCCTCAGATTTGCCAAGCTCAGCTGCCTTGACAGGGACCTGCATGGGGTCCTTTCTTGCCTGCTTCAGGAAATGAGTCACAGAAACCAGACAGGCATGCACAGTTGGGGTGACTGACTGTGCTGTCACTGAGGCTCAGATGTACTGTACTCATTTGAAGAGTTTGGTTTTGCTCACTCAGCTGGTGCCAGTACTGTGGGGGTGCCTAAGGGCATGCTCAAACACTGCTGCCAGTACTGTGGGGGTGCCTAAGGGACCCTGGACTGGCCATAGCTAGTACATTGCTTTCAGAGAGCAGTAGAAATATCCACCTATGCTGTTGCAGTGTTGTCTCTCACAGTCAGGCCTCTCTAGATGACTTAGATGAGTGATTAGAAGATAAGGGGCTGGCTGCTGCTCTAGTGCTCATCAATAATTACTTTGGTCATGATGACCCCATGGTCAGTGACAACAAAATGACCATCAGCTGCCCATCTTCTAGCCACATTCCCAGGATTCTCTGCAGAATGTCCTGGAGTGTGTAGATTAGTGTGGGGAGGGGCCCCCATGAGCAGGACTGGCAGTAGGTAGACAACTGGCAGAGCCACAGGAAGATGGGAAGAAGGACACAGCAAATATCTAACCAGCAGCATCACTCTGTGGGTAACTGCTCCAGTGGACTGCCTGTCAAAGACTGATAAGGATGACTTTTGTTTTATTTTGCTTGGTAACTTATTTCATTCTATTATTACTTGGAACCACTTAAATCCTACTTTTTATACTCAATACAATCACTTTTGCTTATTAATTAACCCAGAGTAAGTAATTAATACCTGGGGGAGCAAACAGCTGTGTATATCTCTCTATCAGTGTTATAGAGGGCGGACAATTCATGAGTTTACCCTGTATAAGCTTTATTCAGAGAAAAATGGATTTATCTGGGGCTTAGGCTCCCTGAAGGACTGAATACTGGGTGCTGGGAAAGTCTCTGTTAACTAAGAAGCCCCTGTGCTGACTGGATCTCAGTTTCAGTGAACTGCGGGGTGTGTGGCCCAACCTGGAATCTGCGGGGTGTGTGGCTCTGTGCTGTAGTTGACTGGAGTGTCTTACTCAGTAAGACACGAGTGGAGGGAAGCCTTCTCTGGCAGGGGGGGTTGTTCTCAATGGCATCCCAGCACATCTAGTGCCAGTCTCGAGGGAATTTCTGTGACCGAACCTGTCACACCCAGCTCCTGCAGTCAAGTGGTTATGTGATAATTTCAGCCTTCATTCTTAAAGAAAAAGTAATTTTTCTAGCCCTCATAGCTGTGGAGAAAGCTTCAAAATATGACTAACACACACAGACACACACACACCCACTCACACACAGTGTACCCTAAAGGCTCAAAAAGAGAAGGCAAATAAAAAGAACATCACATCTATTATTTTTACATTAACTCATAATTTTAAAGCCTAATTCATGATTTTTGAACACCTGAGGTTGGCAATACTGTCCACTTCTCTAGTGGAGCGTCCTTGTTTGGTGACAGTGGTTCTGAGTGTGTTAAGGTGTGTATCCTGGGTTTTCCCCTCAGAACATATTCTGTGGTATCTGAGCACCTAACTGTAACACAGAACCACTGCAAAAAAAAAGACAGAAAATGAAACCCTACTGGCTGGGAAATGACTGACTGTGTATGTTTATTAGCAGTGGGGGATGCAACTTCTCTCTCAGCCACTAGGTTCCTGTTTTTTGTTTAACATAAACCCATGAGGAGAAAAGCCCAAGCTGATTTTCTGAGTGAAGTGGTCCAAGAGTTGTCTGGGATATATCTCCATCTCCAGCACCTTCCAGCTCATCTTAGGGACTTTCCTCTCCTTGTCTCTCCTCTTCTGACAGGTGGGAGAAGGTGTGGCAGACACTCCAGATGGAAAGGACTCCATGACTGGCCTGTGGCTCGAGGGAATTAAAAGATCAATTCTAAATGCAATAACAATATAAACATATAAAGAAGAGGGGTCGGCAACTATCTCCAAATGGCATCAGAGGTTACTTACGCTGAAGTAAAGTTCAAGAATGCGCCGCTACCACCACCTGCAGAGACCAAAGGTAAACTACAGATTATTTAGGGGAATGGGCTATGGGACTTTCACTTTTGCGGCACTGTTTCCCATCTAGCCCTAGGTTAGGGGCAGAGTCTGGCTCAGGGGAATCAGGAAGTTGCTTGTCAGAGCCTTTGTTCTGTAGGCCACTGGCTGCCATCTGACCCTTAGATAGTGGTGGTATAGATGAGATTTTTGCCAATACCTGGGCAGTGACAAGGGAAATTTATAGCGTACAGGGGATCAAGAAAAAAGTTATAGATCTGACCTTTTTTTTAGGTTGGATATTAGGAAAAACTTTCACTAGAAGGGTGGTGAAGCACTGGAATGGGTTACCTAGGGAGGTGGTGGAATCTCCATCCTTAGAGGTTTTTAAGGCCAGGCTTGACAAAGCCCTGGCTGGGAGGATTTAGTTGGGAATTGGTCCTGCTTTGAGCAGGGGGTTGGACTAGATGACCTCCTAAGGTCCCTTCCAGCCCTGATATTCTATGATTCTATGAAAGAGATACAGGGAGGGAAATCTCCAGAGATGCACTGAGGACATTAGAGATTAGGGCATTTCAGAACTCCGCTTGAATATCCACACAGAGACAAAGGCCTGAGATACAGAGAGGGGGATCTCTAGGGACACATCCGGGGTGTGTGTGGCTGGAACAGCTCAGAGCAAGGTTAAAATGTGAAGGATAATGGATGGGGTCATAACAGCAATAGAATTAGGAGAGCCCACAAGGAGGACATATGGTATTGAAGTCCGTACCCACCAAGATGTTGCTAAAAGATTCAGGGGCCCAGGGAACATTACATTGCCTAGAAGAGGGGCAGCAACAGCAACTAAACATACTGTTGTCAAGCCTTTTCCAGAGTATGGAGAGGACCTGTAGTATCTCAGGGGCAGGCAGGGAGGAGAACCCAGAGCAGAGATTTCATGATGGCTGCCTGTCCTCTGTACCCTCATGAGAGCCAGCACTGACTGCAGGGGCACGTAATCTGCCTGGATTGGGTGCAGAACTGAATTAGGTGAATAACTCAGGGGTTTTTTTGATTCACTGGCAGATCTGAAAAAAAATCAGTTTGGGTCAAACTGAATCCAAACTTTTTTGAAATTTTCAGCAAATTGTAAAAGTTGACAGAAGTCCCTATCAGGTTGAGCTAAAGGTTTTTTTTCTGGGCATTTTTTAAAGGGCTAGGGGCATAAAACAGGTGGAGTTGGTGGTGCCCCCTCCTTCAGCCTAGTTAGGGCACTCACCTGAGAGATGGGAAAGCCAGATTCAATTTCCCGTTCTACAACAGGCATTTGAACCTTGGTTACATCCCCTCATGATTACCCTAACCACTAAGCTGTAGAGTCATTTTCTCAGTCTGGTCTAACGACTGTATTTTTCTCAAAGAGGAAAAGTTTCTGCAGGAGAGATTGAAAGAACTCTACCCCTACAATACATGATAGCCCCATTGTGAGGGCACTCCCCTGGCAAGGGGAAGCCCCAAGTTCAAGTCCGTGTCATAAATACTAGTTAGTTCTTTATACAAACTGGAACAATTTCAACAGGGGTAAGTGAGACACCCATCTCTGACTAGCCAGATGGTTAGGAGAGGGAGGGGCTGGTTTCAACTCCCTGTTCTCAAACAGCAAGTCAGATATGGGTCTTCCATGTCCCAGAGTGAGTGCCCTAACCACTGATCCAAAGGTTATAAGGGGGCACTTCCTCTGCTGGCTGTTCTGTGAAAGGTACCTAAGTCCCCTTCTGAATCTAGCTCCCTGACTACATTATATATATATATATATTAATATATATATATTATTTTATATATTATTATAATTGATTTTAATATATATATATTAAAATAATCAATAATTTTTGTTAGACTGAAACTGCATTTTTTGGTGAATAAACTGTCATCCAAAATTTTTTGCCCAGCTCCAGAGAAGAAAACAAAGGCTGAGTAGAAGAGATGGGCTTGACCAAATCCCTGGAGACTTTAAGTATCTGAGATCTGACACTGAATCCAGTTTTGTGCCTCATGCCTAACTCTGCTGAAAAGTAACTAACATATAATGATCAAAAAGATTGAAAATTGTTATTGCTATTAACAAATGTTGTATATAATGATGCAAATTTACTAGGCACTTTACAAGCATAAGAGATGTTCCCTGCCCCAGTGGCCTTACAGCCTAACTGGCCTGGTCACTGCTCTGAACACTGTATAGATGAAGACAAAACAAACTGCGATGTAAGGAAGAATACTTCAGAAGCAGCAACATGTAGCACGATCATAAAGGAGGAAAAGTTAGGAGGAGTTTCTGGAGGAAGACAGAGGAACCTGATGTGGACTGAAAACAATCCATAAGTCAGGGGTTGCATGGGAGAAAGCACAATGCTGAGTGTGGAAGAAGGACATATAGGGAGCTGTGAGATGACAAGGTTGTGAGGATCAGCAGGAATAGAAGGGGGGTAAAATATAGGGAGGAAATGCAGGCTGGTCCATATTTCTTTGGATACAAAAATTGCTCTGCCCTGTGGGTCTCCATCCCAAGTTGCAAGACCATATGCACAACCCCACAATGTGGCAGGGTTATATAGATGTATTCAGTGCAGTCAAGGACATTTACAAGCTGACTTTTCAGCTCTGCCCTCAGATTTGCCAATCTCAGCTGCCTTGACAGAGACCTGCTTGGGATCCTTCCCTGCCTTCCTCAGGAAATGAGTCACAGAAGCCAAACGCGCATGCACAGTTGAGGTGACTGACTCAGTAACACTGTGCTGTCACTGAGGCTTGGATATACTGTACTCAGATATTCCTCCTGCCCTCACTCGTGCTCCTATTAATGTTCCCCCATGTCCTGTTCAAAAGGCATTTGATGAGTCTGCTCTTGCAGGTGAACACTGGGAGGTTCTAGGGCATGCTCAAACACTGCTGCCAGTTATGTGGGGGTTGCCTAAGGGACCCTGGACTGGCCATAGCTAGTACATTACTTTCAGAGAGCAATAAAAATATCCACCAATGCTGCATGCTGTTGCAGTGTTGTCTCTCATGGAGTCGGGGCCTCTCTAGATGTCTCGGGTGAGTGATTAGAAGATAAGGGGTGTGACTAAAGTGCTGGCTGCTGCTATAGTGCTCATGGATAATTACTTTGGTCATGTTGACCCCATGGTCAGTGAGAACAAAGCTGAACATAGGCTGCCTATGTTCTAGCCACATTCCCAGGATTCTCTGCAGAGTGTCCTGGTGTGTGTAGAGTGGTATAGGGAGGGCCTCCCATGAGCAGGGCTGGTACTAGATAGACAACTGGCAGAGCCACTGGAAGATGGGGAGAAGGAGGCAGCAAATAACTACCCAGCAGCTCCAGTGCAATGCCAACTGCTCCAGGGAACTGTCAAAGACTGATGGGGGTGAGTTTCATGCTGCCTAGCTATCCATGGTGCAGTGGAAGAGAACCCCCAATATCCTCCTTGAGAAGCTTGGAAACTCCTAAATTGGACAATGTGCTGGAGGGGGCTCTCAGGAGCTGGATATTAAAATGTCAGCACCAGAGGGAAGGGAAGATTGGGGTGTTTTTCCTGTCTCTGATGGAGGAGTTTTGCTTCCTTTTTGGCTACTGCCGAGCCAGCCACTCAGATACTGTGATAGATATGAAGGTAGGTAGATCCTGCTAGAGGTGACTTATCCAAAGGGCTCATAAAAATGCAGCGAAACAATCCCTATTTTACCTTTGGAATGGGGCAGAAGGGAGTTGAGTCAGGGATTTAAAAATCTCCCAGAGGATGAGGCCTCCTGATCTCCCCTGCAAAGATCATGCATAGACACAACCACACGCCCCCAGTTAATAAGCACAGTGTAACAGCTAGTGGGAGCTGAGGAGAAAATGTTTTTTGTTTTCCTCAAAAAATGAAAGCAGACACTACCCGTGAACATTTTTGTTTTGTCAAAAACCCAATATTCCATTTAAAAAAAAAAAGTTTCAATGGACAATTTTCAACCAACCTCAGAAACTATCAGTGTACTCACTGTGTATTTTAGAAATGATATATACACTTTCCCAGCAGAGTGCACTATCAAGAGCCTTGCTTCTGACTCTGTTACCCTGTCTGCTGCTGCTACTGGGTGACTTGAGAATTACAAACTGAACAAGGGAGGAAAAAAATGAATCTCTCTAGACCTAAACTTAAACTATTACATCCTCTCAAGGGACCTTCACCAGTTATTAGCACTCCAGCTACTTTACTCTTCTCCTGCAATAAGTGTTGCTGTCCCTAGTCCCCTCCCTTATTCTCCATGCTCCTGTGTTCCTGCAGTGCTCCTTACTGGGACCTGGAGCAGCCAGTCCCTCAGTGAGTGTTTCCCTTTCCTTCCCTCTGTGCATGACCCATTCTCCTTCCTCCTCTGTCACCGCCCTGGTACCCGTGGTGTCCCTCGCGGTAGGGAAGAGATGGGGTTCAGCTGTATTGTATCTAGAAAGGATTCTTTTGTGAGGCAGCTGAACACAGATAGACCATCCTGTGGTTCTCCCTGATTCTCAAGCTCCCAGACTGTCTAATGACCCTGGGCTGCCTAGTGTCCCTAAATTCTGCTCTGGAGCAAGTAGTGGTGCAAGAGGCAGCTGACTACACTAGTTAGCATGACTAGCCTCTCATGTGTCTCCATTGCACTTCTTCCTCACAATCCTCCCCACTCTCCTCATTTCATCTGCTGGTGCACCACCTATCCCACCCCAACCACTGGGTCCAAACACACGTGGAGGAAATAGAAAGTTAGAACAATAAAACATTCTCTGGGGAGTGTGGAATGCTCTGGGAATGCCCTAGAAAAAGCTTCACTTAGATCATATGAGATCAAAATAATACCTAGCTCTTAAACAGCACTTTTTACTTAGACCTTAAAGTGCTACATGAAGTTTGGCAGCTGTGGGCATGCTCTGGTGAGACATGAAGAGCTCCATCAAACACGTAACTCCATAGAATCATAGATTAGGGTTGAAGGAAACCTCAGGAGGTCATCTAGTTCAAAACCCTGCTCCAAGCAGGGCCAACCCCAACTAAATCATCCCAGCCAGGGCTTCGTCAAGCTGGGCCTTAAAGTCCTCTAAGGATGGAGATTCCACCGCCTCCCTAGGTAACCCATTCCAGTGCTTCACCACCCTCCTAGAGAAAGAGTTTTTCCTAATATCCAACCTAGACCTCCCACAATGCAACTTGAGACCATTGCTGCTTGTTCTGTCATCTGCCACCACTGAAAACCGCTGAGCTACATCCTTTTTGGAACCCCACTTCAGGTAGTTGAAGGCTGCTATCAAATCCTCTCCCAATTTTCTCTTCTGCAGACTAAATAAAACCAGTTCCCCCAGCCTCTACTCATAAATCATGTGCCGCAGCCCCCTAATCATTTTTGGTGCCCTCCGCTGGACTCTATCCAATTTGTCCACATCCTTTCTGTAGTGGAGGGCCCAAAACTGGATGCAATACTCACCAGTGCCAAATAGAGGAGAATAATCACTTCCCCTGATCTGCTGGCAATGCTCCTACTTATACAGCCCAAAATGCTGTTAGCCTTCTTGGCAACAAGGGCACACCATTGACTCATATACCACTTCTGGCCCACTATAATTCCCAGGTCTTTTTTCTGCAGAACTGCCACTTAACTAGTAGGTCCCCATCCTGTGGCAATGCATGGGATTCTTCTGTCCTAAGTGCAGGACTCTGCACTTATCCTTGTTGAACCTCATCAGATTTCTTTTAGCCCAATCCTCCAATTTGTCTAGGTCACTCTGGACCCTATCCCTACCCTCCAGTGTATCTAACTCTCCCCCCACCTTAGTGCCATCCATGAACTTGCTCAGGGTGCAATCCATCCCATTATCCAGATCATTAATGAAGATGTTGAACAAAACCAGCCCTAGGACAGACCCCTTAGGCACTCTGCTTGATACTGGCTGCCAAGTAGACATTGAGCCGTTGATCACTACCCATTGAGCCCGACGATCTAGCCAGCTTTCTATCCACCATGCCCCTCAAACACTTAACCTCAGTCCCAAATACCTGTGATTGGAATATTTGCTCACTATAGGGGCTGGAGTTGGGAAGTTTGGCTTGGAATTTGAGCTTCATCAGAGGGGTCTTCACCAAGAGTTCTAATTTGGTCCTGTCACTAAGAACATTTAAACTCTTGACTAAGGGTTGATATTTGGTCTCTGCGTGAAGTTTTTCATTCAGCTGCTCACACCTAGAAGGCAGGGCTAATGTCAGCAGAACTGACTGTTTTGGGGGTCAGGGGGGTCTTTGCCTTTAGCACCTCCAGAGA
Organism: Chelonoidis abingdonii; assembly: GCF_003597395.2. Lineage (NCBI taxonomy): Eukaryota > Metazoa > Chordata > Testudines > Testudinidae > Chelonoidis > Chelonoidis abingdonii. The sequence continues at coordinate 143,293,855 of NC_133769.1, read as the reverse complement.
AGAGCATGCCACAGAGTGCACCCCAGAAACCCACCTGGCGATTCCTGTGGTTGGTCTCAGCACTTTTGCTGTTGCTGTGTGTCTCTCTCCTCATTGCCCTCATTGGTAAGTATATACTGGCTGATTATCCAAGAGGGAGAGGAATTGTTTGAGGAGGATGCCTGAGAGAGGAGATCTGGGAATAGAGGGGATAAAATTAAGCAAAGAGGGAAATATCCTGCTGGACAATCAGGAAACAAATTCCCAGCAGAGGTGTTTGTTAGACTGTGGAACAGTCTCCTCGAAGACAGGGTGGGAGCCCAAACATTTGGGCCTGGAGAAAGCCCTGAAGAATATATTGTTGGGAACAGTCCTTGTTTGGCTGGCAAAGGGGGAAGGGTGAGTGGATGGACAAGATTAGAAATGGGGAGCAAGCAATACGGTCACTTGAGAAAAGTATGTCTGGAATATGAGGGAAGGATTTGGCAGTGGGAGGAGGTGGGTGGTAAATGTCCAGAGGATGAGGGATGTTAACTAGCAATGGTAGGGTGTGAGATGCTCAGAAGGATCAGGGGAAAATATCTGGAGCTGTATCAGGACACCAGTTCTAATCCAACTCTATGTCATGTAGACTGGATGAGTTGAGGAATCAGGGAATGGGGTTGTGAGCCTTTCCCTTCCCTTCTAGAGCATCAGTTCTAATCCAGCTCCAACTTTTGGCATCCAGGTGACCCAAACAGATTGGAGGAGGGATACACAGCCTTTCAGCTCCAGGACACTGGTTCCAATTTGGCTCCAATTCAGGCAGACTGGATGGCTCAGGGGGAATGAGATACAGAGCCTTTTGCATCTGGGGCACCAGTTCCTAGAAGTAATTTCTAATCTCTTATAATTTGTTTGATTTATAATCCAAATAGGTTTAAACATGTCTCGGGCACTTCTCCTCAGTGAGGACATCATCCTCATTACCAGTCCTGCAAGGTGCTCTGCACCATCAGCTCACTGACTTCAGTAGGAATTGGGGGTGCACAGCACATCAGAGGATACGGTCACGTATCTATGGAGAGATCAACTAGTCTATTTTTAAGCTTCAACTTTTGTTTTAAATGGAATGTATCTTTCTGCTCACTGAGACAGCTCGATTAACTCCAACCTACCGAAACATTTGGGCTATAACTAACGATGAGACATTTCTGCTGTAACCTGTAGACTGCTGCTTCTCCATTAGATCACTCAATGCATTTCTTAAGCTACTTCACCTTCCATACGCTCCTTTCAACTAGCATCACTTCAAGAAGTGGAAATCAGGTGTCTAAATACATTAGTAGCCCATATCAGGCTTAGTCATAAAGTTAGCAAAAAAGAGTATCTTATTTGTCAAGAACAAAAACAAATATAATCTAACATGGAATTGAAAGCATTAAAGAAAAAGTTTTATGCACAGAAACCACTCATCTTAGTTTATCTGTGTAAGTCTGTCTTGAGCTTCTTAATTATTTACAAATATACAGGCAGATTGTGCTGTGACCTGTCTGTGTCTGGTGTCACTGCTCAGCTCCAACCCCTGTTGTTGGGTTACTGGGAGGGCTTGTGGAGGAATCTCTCTCCTCCAGAGCCCACCACAATCTACCTATGAGAGAAGCTTCTGAGACACACCAAACTGAGCTCCCTTCAGCCTCTTCAGGTTCCCTCCTCAGGTTCAATGAGTTACCCCAGCTCTCCAGGCAAGTCTAGCCAGACCTTCTGTCTCCCACACACACACCCTCCAACTCATGGTTCCTTTGACAGCCCTGTCACCATTCCCAGACGTCTCTCTCTTGATCCACTCTCCAATATCACCTTGACCAACTCCCAAGAAGCTCCACAAACCCCGGTGATGTCACCAGCCTTGGGAGTTCTTTCACAGGGAAATGTGGGGAAAAGCAAGAGATTTCGCTCTGCTTTAATCTCTCTAACTATAGTCAATTCTAGAGGCAGAGTTGCTTCCCGGCAAATAGGCATTGGTGTGTGGCCTCAGAGTTCTGAAAGAGGCATTTGCCTGAATGCTGTTTCTGACCACACCAGTTTCAGGAGTCCTGTCGATAAATAAGTTACAACAAGAAAATACCCAGACTCCACTGATTTTCTGACACGTGCTACTGTTTGGATGAGGGGTACAAGTATTAATAACCTGTTGCCTAGCCACATTCATCCTAATCTTTCCCCTTTGGGGTCAGACACTCTTCTTGCCATACTGACCAAGATGGGCTGTCTTATTCTAGTCAATCAATATAACTGGTGCCTACCACCAGAAGAGATATGAAGAGAGCTGAGCTGCCCTATTGTCCCAGGGGAGGTGGTTGTTGGCACTTGTGACAATAATGGACGCTTACAAAGGGGCAGTCATATTGGGACTGTCCATGGCCAGGAGATGAAGAAATCAGGTTGCACCCAAGAGGGGGAGAAGGAGGGTATAGTTGGATCCATTCTTTTCTTTTTCCTCTCTTGTTTTACAGTCACTCTACTCAAGGGAACTGGAGGCTGTGAAGAGCACAAGGCCCTGCCCCAGAGTTCTGCAGAGTGGCTTTGTGTCCTGGGGAGAGCTGAGGTGAAAGGTCAGTGACACTGAAAGAGAGAGAGGGAGGGAGGGATTAACCCAGCTCTGGATCAACAGGGGGCCGGAGGGACTGATGTATGGGGGAGAGGATGGGAACAAAATGAAGTCTGTACAGATTGACTGAGTGAGGGCTAAAAGGAGAAATAACGACTTTCTACAAGTCCAGGCAGGATGTGAACAACAACGAGAGGGAGGAGTTAGCTGAGTGTGATCACAGGAGTAAGGGATAAAGGGGAGCAAAAGAAGCTCATTTCAGAATGAGGATGAGGAAACATTCCCTATCTCTAAGAGCCTATTAGACTATTGACAAGGATCCCCAAGGAAAGAAGTTGAACATTAACTGAGTCATTTTGCTTTTTCTAGATGTCAGCTAACACGTTAATCTTCACTGGGTTTATTGACTGCCTGAGCTAACATGTTCTAACAGCACATCTTCTAGCCTAGTCTGGACAAAGTCTCAGAACTGAAGAAGTCAAAGATTGAATGGAATAAACTATAGGGAACAATCTTGCATTGTCTCCAGAGAATAAGAAAGAGGCAGATTAGTAGGGATTTTCCATCTCTCATTATTACGAGTTCTTCTCTTTGACTTTCTCTTCCCTCACAGGGCAAGTCTGGACATGCTGTCCCATGGGCTGGAAGCACTTCCAGTCCAGCTGCTACTACCTCTCTAGAGACATCATGAACTGGGGTGACAGTGAAACAAACTGCACAGGGATGGGCTCCCACTTGGTGGTGATCAACACAGGAACTGAGCAGGTAACTCTCTGGAGATTAGACTCTTTGGGGAGCCGAGCATTCAGATCTTTAGAAGATCCCCTCTGCCTCTGGAATTTGGGGTCTATTGAAGGTGAGCTGGGAATTCAGTCTCCCTATTCATTCAATCTTGGGATTTCCCAGCCATCACCTTCTCTCTCTCGAGCGCACACACGTGTGCTCCAGGGACTCCTGCCTACTACAGTCATCTCAATGACTGAATGTGGGCAATTAATTTGTAATTTTTCTTCAGGATTTCATTTTCAATTGGGCAAAGAGAACTTTTACGTCCTTCTCAGACAGGAGTTACTATATAGGTCTGACAGATCAGGCAGAGGAAGGCCAGTGGCGCTGGGTGGATCAGACTCCATATAATGAGACTGCAGCGTGAGTATCTCCTGTGATGGAGACCAATTACTGTCTCCTTCTTAGTCCCGCAGGTTAACATACAGTGTAATGGACGTGCAAAGGGGTGAGGGTTGCGGGAAGGACAAAGGAGCTCTGGTCATACTGCAGCTACAAGTGCTTCTTGTCTAGTAAAGAGCAAATTTGTTGGGGGAACACGAGCAGATTCTATAAATCCCTTTTAAGGAAACAGTGTAGAGCCTGGTAGGAGAATCTTTTGGGTTAACTAAAGGGTTTAATTTGCCCCCTTCTTTCATCCACACCTGTTAGAAGTTGTTCAACACTTGAAACTTATACCAATATGTATCTCACACATGTTTCTTACAGATTCTGGAGACAAAATGAACCTAGTAATGGCAACATGGAGAACTGTGCTGTCATGCATATAGAGACAAAGGCAAATAGGAAGAATTGGAATGATATTCCGTGTTCCACTGAAGTGCATAGAGTTTGTGAAACTGCTGCAACAAGTTTTTGAGGAAAGAAACCCCATCCAGGATGTGAAGCCAGAAAGAGAGAAGAGAGCCCATCCCTGGCTAGACGCAGCTGAGAAAGATATCTGATTGGAGGGTTTGGTTCAGATGTAAGACTTGTGCTGTAATTATGGAGTGGGAGGTTACTGTGTTCAATGGTTCAAACTCACCCATATGCACAAAAAAATTTTGAAAAAAAAAAGGTAAAATGTTCAGAAGTGGAAAAGAGGTAATTTTCAGCAGAACTCTGTTTATGATGTCACAAAGGTGGACTATGCCAGCACTCAACATTTCTGGAGGACCTGGGTTGCTAAGGGCAGGGCCCAGCGGCTTTGGCCTTGAAAGAGTTGAAGAGAGAGTTACTATTAACGATTAACCCACTCAGTGCTGCTAAAGTTAATAACATCCCTTGTAAATTCATCGCTTCCAGGGTGCTAACGTGTCAGTCCCTGTGGAGGTCAGTGCTGTAAATGGGGAGTGTCTCATCCTGTTGCTGCAGTCCTTGCAACTGCGGTTTCAAATGGGTGTTTCAGTTTTCAGGATAACGATGCATAAACCAAACCCAAACTTCAGAGCTGCTGCTGTTTCATTCTCACTGGGAACAATGGGAAAGGGACACATTTTATAATTGTTACATGAAAAGACCTTTGTGCGACTGCAGGTCAGCAGAATTTAAGCCCAGAAGTAAGATGTCTCTATGCCATAAATCCAGCTGCATCCAGCGTTGTTGTCCTATAACCCAGTTCCAACATAGGCTACGTCTTCACTACCCGCCGTATCAGCGTGTAGCAATCGATAGCTCGGGGACATAATATCGTTGTCTCATCAGACACGAATAATATCGATCCACCGAACGTGCTTATTCAGATTCCAGAACTCACCAACCCAACGGAGTTGCAACGAAGAGTCGACATGGGAGCAGCTGGTCATTTGAAGTCCCGTGCCGTGGAGAACGGTGAGTAATTCGATCTTAGATACTTCGACTTTAGCTATGTTATTCAACGTACAGCTGAAGTTGCGTATCTGAGATCATTTTCCCCCGTAGTGTAGACGCAGCCCACTAGCTCTGTTCTGAGGCTTAACCATGTTCCTGAATCATACTAATGTTTTGGACTACCCAAAGCTTTAGGTCTGGCTAAGGACATAGTTAAGATCCCATTGACATGCAAGGCCAGAACTGTCCTTAAACTGTGTTGGGAGACAACCATGTTGTAAATAGGTCACTCAACATAGCTGTAGTTAATGCAGATGAGACCTCAGAAGTGAACTGAATAGTTATTGTTCCCGATAACTCTTTGTGAAAAAGATGTGGCTGCATGAACAGGCCAGCAGCACAAATCTCTGTAGAGCTGCAGACTGGGACATTTGTGATTCATAATTCATATTAACAATTCTAAATAATTACCTTGGGGGATGTCTTCACTGCAGAGTTTACCTGGGTGTGGGAAGCCAGGTCTGGGACACCAGGTTAGCCAAGCCCAATGTGAGCATATATACTGCTAAGCCACACTCTAGTCATAGCCACATCCACACTGTGCTGCACTAATGCAAGTTAGGTGCTAGGATTTCTGTGGGCATATCCCATGGTTCTTAGCACTACACTAAGCTGCAGTACTCTATCAATGGTTTTGGAGTGCACTGTAGAAGAAGTTGTCTGTCCTTCCCTGGCTCCCGTGAAACAGAGTTCTTAGCTTACCAGCTCAGTAAACTAAAATGCTTCTGACTGCAAGCTCTTCACTGCTGTACGCAGCCTCTGTCCCTCCCGATAGCAAGCTATGGATTCAGCTCATAACAATGATCTGGTCCAGCTGTTGGCATTAACAAAACTTTAATTTGGGGAACAGGAGATGAATGCAGGGCATGAGACATGGTAGAGGGCATGTCAGCAGTGGCTCATCACCCTGAGAAAGTGGCTTGATGAGGAGATCATGCAGGCGGTGTGCCTGCACAGTGGAGTGAAGATAGCTGATGCAGGTTTTAATAGCTGTGGCATCAAGCACAGAGTGGTAGGACTACATGGTCATGCAAACCTGGGATGCACAGCAGGGGTTCCAGAACTTTCAGTCGAGGAAGGCCATTTTCCTGGAACTGTGTGGGGAGCTTGCCCTAACATTTCAGTACCTGGACAAGCAGATGAGAGAGGACTTTATGGGTGCAAAAGCAGACTGCTATTACTACTTGGATATCCCAGAGGGCTACAGTTTGGTGACTAATCAATCCATTTGGTATTAGCAAGACAACTGTTGGTGCTGTGGTGCGGGAGGTTTGTGTGGTTTAGCTATGGGTGGTGATGGCTGCTAATGTCCCCAAAACAAGACTTAACTTTAAGAGAATGGGTTCCGTGAATTGTGCTGGGGCTATTGATGGCTCATATATGATCACTGTTTGCCTCTACCAGGTGCACATGAATATGTCAGCTGGCAAGGATAATACTTGCTCATTATGCAGGCCTCGGTTGACCATAAAGGGATGGCCAAGGATGCTAACATGGGAGGAACTGGCAGAGTGCATGATGCCAGGGTATCTAAAGATCTCACATTTACCTGGTTGGACAAGAAGGGGCTTCATTTTCTCCCAGTAATATGAATAATAACGGTATCTGGGCCTATTCATATTTCAGGGGACCCAGATTATCCTTCACTGTCCTGGCTCATGAAGCCCTACCTGATATGAGAACACCTAGCTGAAGAAAGTTTAGTTACACACAGAGCAGTTTCAGGATGATGGTGGAATGTGCATTTGGTGAAATAAGGCAAGATGGCACTGCTTACAAGCTGTTTAGGGGCTAGTTTGTGTAATGCCATTTATGTTAACAGGGCATGCTGGACACTGCACAACATAAGTGAGAAGGAGGAGAACTTTCTCCAGAGTAGGTTGAAGATAGTACTGGTTTAGAGGCCCACTACAGGCATCTGGAGAACATAAAAACAATGAGGAGTCCGGTGGCACCTTAAAGGACTAACAGATTTATTTAGGCATAAGCTTTTGTGGGTAAAAAACCCCACTTCTTCAGATGAATGGAATGAAAGTTACAGATACAGCATAAATATATATTGGCACATGAAGAGACAGGAGTTAACTTACAAGTGGAGAACCAGTGTTGACTGGGCCAATTCAGTCAGAGTTGATGTGGTCCATGCCCAATAATTGATGAGGAGATGTCAATACCAAGAAAGGGAAAATTGCTTTTGCAGTGAGCCAGCCACTCCCTAGTCAAACCCAAATTGCAGGTCTTAAGTTTGCAAATGAATTGTAGCTCTGCAGTTTTTCTTTGAAGCCTGTTTTTGCCACGGGGCTCCTTGTTTTTGGGGATACAGACTAACCCAGCTACCCTTCTTGATACCCGGAAAGCACGTCTCTGATAAGTGGTGCTAGGTCTAGGAGTGTATGGGTAATAAGGGATGCCCTGTTTTCCCCTACAAATGCTGGAGGTGGGCAAATGGGAGTCATGTGTCCAGTACAACTATTATAAGTGGATCTGTTGTTCATCTGACTTTAGTAAAAGCTTTGGTTTGAACTTCCTGTCTCTTTCCCAAGCACTCACAGGTGTATTGTGCAACCAAACATTTTATTAATAACACAGGCAGCCCAAGAATCACTATCTCAGAAGTGAGAATTCTAAGAAAAGTGCAGAAAACAAACTGATACCACAGCCGATCAGTGTGCTAGAGAAGTCACCAGTGCAACTACTATCTTTCCCCTGTGGATGTATGGGGGGAGAGTGACTAGGGTACATATCAGCAGGCACATTCCCAGGCCAGGAGTGCATTGATTGGGGAATGAGCCAATCAGAAATCTCCAGCAGTAGCATGGGGGGAAGAGACCATTGTAGGTGACTGGACTAGGGCAAAAGTAGATGTTGAGGTTTGGGCAGGCTGCCTGCTGTCCATCAGGCTAATCAGCTGCTCAAACAGGTCTCTCTGCTGCTGTTGGCCCAGCTTCCTAGTTGCTATGACATGCCTGATGAACTCTTCCCCTCTTAGTCCAGCATCTTCCTCTGCATTTCCAGGAGCTGCTCCAACCAGCAGGCAAAGTCCTTCTGTGGGTCCTTGACCTTCTCCCTTCCCCTCACCCCTCTGTTCAAGCTCCTCGCTCTCAGGGGACTCAGGTGTGACTGGACCCTGGTGTGAGAATGAAGCACTGCTCCATTTTTACCTGTCTTACTTCGGGGTTTTGAAAGTTGTTTTACTTGGTGGAAATCTGCTGAAGCTTGAAAACTACATTAATGAATTGTGCCTAGAAGCAAGACTTGAATTGGACTCTAAGAGACATCATTCCTTTCCCACGAAAGGGAGATGGCTGTTCTGATCTGCAGTGGAGAAGAGGAGAAACATGATTGCCTGGGCAGAGAACTGAGGCAAGACTCACCTCTATTGTTGTTTGGCTGCAGGAGGATGATATTTAGTCCTTGGCTTCACTTGAGGTTAAATTTACAGTCAGTACAGGTCACTTGTATATATTGTTAGCACTAAGCATCATTCTGGTAACAAGGATATGGAGTCGCAATAGGCAAAAACAATGAAAGAAGTTTAAACAGTTTTGTAGCAACTGGACATCTAACTTACTGAATGCCAGTGAAAATGAGATAAGATCAGAGACTGAAATAAGAGGGAAAGAACAAGTTAAGACTTCCACAAGTTAGATGTCTTCAAGGCAGCCGGGCCTGATGAAAGACATCCTAGAATACTCAAGGAGCTGACTGAGGAGATATCTGAGCCATTAGCAATTATCTTTGAAAAGTCATGGAAGATGGAGAGATTCTAGAGGACAGAAAAAGGGGAAAATATATTGCCAATCTATAAAAAGGGGAATAAAGACAAAGCCATCAGCTTAACTTCAGTACCAGGAAAGATAATGCAGCAAATAATTATGCAATTAATTTGCAAATATCTAGAAGATAATAAGGTGATAAGTAACAGTCAGCATGAATTTGTCAAGAACAAATTGTGTTAAACCAACCTAATAGCTTTCTTCGTCAGGGTAACAAGCCTTGTGGATGGGGGTGGGGTGAAAGCGGTATATCTTGACTTTAAGGCTTTGTCTACACTAGCACTATTTTCAGCAAAATGTTAGTCCGTCAGGGATGTGGACAGCACTATGTTGGTAGAAGACTCTCCTGGTGATGAAGCGGCTACACAGCTAATCAGTACAGCTGTGCTGCTGTAAGGTCCATAGTATCAAAAGCCTTCAGCTCTGTCTATACTGTCTCATGATCTTCTCAGAAACAAGCTAGGGAAATGTAAACTAGATGGAGTTACTATAAGGTGGGTAAAAAACTGATTGGAAAATGATTCCCAGAGGTTCATAGTCCAGCTGGAAGAGCATAATGAGTGGGGTCCTGCAGGTATCAGTTCTGGGTCTGTTCAATATCCTCAATGATTTAGATCACAAACTGTATAAGTGTACTTTCTATGCTGATGATGCTGAGCTGGGGGGTTGCAAGTGCTTTGGAGGATAGAATCAAAATTATCAGGATTAAATTCAGTAAGGACAAATGCAAAGTACTCTATTTAGGAAAGAACAATCAGTTGCACACATACAAAATGGGAAATGACTGCCTAGGAAGGAGTACTACGGAAAGGGATCTGGGGGTCATAGTGGATCACAAGCTAAATATGAGTCAGTGTCACACTGCTGGAAAAAAAATCCTGCAAACATCATTCTGGGCTGTATTATCAGGAGTGTTGTAAGCCAGACAAGTAGAAAATCTTCTGTTCTACTCTGTGCTGATAAAGTCTCAGCTGGAGTATTGTGTCCAGTTCTGGGTGCCACTTTTCAGGAAAGATGTGAACAAATTAGAGAAAGCCCAGAGAAGAGCAGCAAAAATGATTAAAGGTTTAGAAAACATGGTCTTTGAGGGAAGACTGAAAAATTGGGTTTGTTTACTCTGGAGAAGTGAAGACTGAGAGGGGACATAACAGTTTTCAAGTACATAAAAGGTTGCTATGAGGAGGAGGGAGAAAAGTTGTTCTCATTAGAATCATAGGGTTAGAAGGGACCTCAGGAGACCATCTAGTCTAACCCTGCTCAAAGCAGGACTAATCCCCAGATTTTTACCCCAGTTGCCCAAATGGCTCCCTCTAGGATTGAGGTCACAACCCTGGGTTTAGCAAACCAAAGTGCAAACCACTGAGCTATCCCTCCACCCTGATTAGACAAGAGGACTTTAAATTGCAGCAAGGGCGCTTTAGGTTGGACAATAGGGAAAACTTCCTAACTGTCAGGGTAGTTAAGCACTGGAATAAATTGCATAAAGAGATTGTGGAATCTCCATCACTGGAGTTTTTGTTTGGTTGGTTGGTTTGTTTTTTAAAGAGCAGTTTAGACAGACATGTGACAGGGATGGTGTGGACCAGGGTTCTCAAAATAGGGGTTGGGACCCCTCGGGGTTCAGAAGGTTATTACATGTAGGGGTCGTGACCTGTCAGCCTCCACCCCAAGCCCAGCTTTTTCTCCAGCATTTATAAGGGTGTTAAATATTAAAAAGAAAAAAAAGTGTTAACTTATAGGAGGCTGGGGGTTGCACTCAGAGGCTTGCTATGTGAAAGGGGTCACCAGTACAAGAGTTTGAGAACCACTGGTCTGGATGATGCTTGGTCGTACCTTGAGTGCAGGGAACTGGACTAGACCTCAAGACCATTGCCTAGAAGATGGGAAGCAGTAGCTCCATATACTGTTGTTTGGTCTATGAGCAGCACCTGTAGCACCTCCAGGGCATACAGGGACAGCCCAGAGCAGATTTAATTTCATTATAGGTGTCCATTTGCCTTTCCACAGTATCCATCTGTACCTGGTCAGTGCTGGCCAGGAGAGGAACAGACAGTCTCAGTTGGGTGGTGGTCACAATTATATTGAGAATGTTACAGAGAGAACAAGGAACCAAATACTGCAAAGGAGAGATAGGCTTAAACCAAATCCCTAGAGACTTTAAGGGGATGTAGTATCTGAAATCTGGAACTGGATCCAAGTGTTGTGGCTTATGCCTATCTCTACTGAAAAACACTTAGAAGCCCCACAAACATTAAGAATTGCTATTGCTATTAACAATCACATTTAATGCCTTGTAAATTTACAAGGCACTTTACAAATATAAGATAAGCTTCCTACCCTGAAGATCTTACAACCTAGCATTCATGTTCACTGCCTGCAACAGCATGCGATCTACGTTAGACAAGACAAAACAAGCAAGGCAAAGAACCCTGTCATTCAGCAATGGAAGCCTGTGGAGCAATCACTCAGGAGAAGAAGCCAGGGAGGAATGAAGTGGATTTTAAGGAGAGAGGTCACTTAATAAATTAGGACAGAGAGAAAATTGCACACATCAGGAGCAGAATGAGAGAAGACAAAAAAGCTGAGAGTGGGGGGAAGGAAACAAAAGGAGCAGTAAGGAGACAGGTTTGAGGGGATCAGCAGGAAGACCAGGGGTACCATAGAGAGCAAATGCAGGCTGCCCCGTATTCCTTTGTACAGTATATAGAAATTGGTCTGTGGGTCTTCATCCCAAGCTTCAGGGCCTTGTGCACAACACTAAGATCCAGCAGGGTTATGCAGATGTATTCAGTGCTGTCAAGGACATTTGCAAACTGATGTTGCAGCTCTGCCCTCAGATTTGCCAACCTCAGCTGCCTTGACAGGGACCTGCATGGGGCTCTTTCCTGCCTGCTTCAGGAAATGAGTCACAGAAACCAGACGGGCATGCACAGTTGGGGTGACTGACTCAGTGACACTGTGCTGTCACTGAGGCTTGATGTACTGTACTCAGATATTTCTCCTGCCCTCATTCATGTTTCCATCATGATGAGCTGGTGCTAGTTTAATATCCACCCCCACCCATGTCCTGTTCAAAAGGCATTTGAACAGTTTGTTTTTGCTCACTCAGCTGGTGCCAGGAGAACATTGGGAGGTTCCAGGACATGCTCAAACACTGCTGCCAGTACTGTGGGGGTGCTTAAGGGACCCTGGACTGGCCATAACTAGTACATTGGTGGATATTTCTATTGCTCTCAGAAAGCAATGTTGCATGCTGTTGCAGTGTTGTCTCTCAGAGTCAGGGCCTCTCTAGAGGACTTGGGTGAGTGATTAGAAGATAAAGGTGTGACAGGTTGGGTCACAGAGACCCCCTTGGAACTGCCACCTGATGTGCTGAGGCTACCTCTGAGATGGTTTTCCGTGGTAGCTTGAGACTTCAGTACCCTGTCTTGTTGAGCCAGACATGCAAGCCTGCTGCAAACAGACCCAGGTCTGAACCATGTCCCTCATAAACTGCAGGCTTAACAGAAAACAGCTTAAGAAGTGCTCCTGTCCCCAGCATCCAGATACCGAGTTCCCAGTGGGGTCCAAACCCCAAATAAATCCATTTTACTCTGTATAAAGCTTTACAGGGTTAACTCAAATTGTTTGCCCTCTGTAATACTGATAGAGAGATGTGCTGTTTGCTCCACCACATATTAATAGAAATCACTTTTTACTTATTAAGTATAAAAAGTAGGATTTAAGCAGTTCCAAGTAATAACAGATAGAACAAAGTAAATTGCCAAGCAAAAGAAAACAAAACATGCAAGTCTAACCTTAATAGAGTAGAAAACTAGCTGCAGCTAAATCTCACCCTCAGGTGTTCCAATAAGCTTCTTTCACAGACTAGACTCCTTCCTAGTCTGGGTCCAGCAATCACTCACACCCCTGTAGTTACTGCTTTTGTTCCAGTTTCTTTCAGGCATCCCTTTGGGGTGAAGAGGCTATCTTCAGAGCCAGCTAAAGACAAAATGGAGGGGTTTCCAGGGCCTTTTATATTCTCTTTTGTGGGGAGGGGAAACCCTTTTTTTCCTGTGCAAAAATCACAGCAACAAGATGGAGTCTGTAGCCACCTGGGCAAGTCACATGTCCACAAATGATTCAGCTTTTTGCAGGCCAATGCTATTGTTTACAAATTAGTTTGAATGTTCCCAGGAAAGCTCAGATGTGGATTGGCATCTCCCAAAGTCCACTGTTAGTTAAGTACTCCCAATTACTTGATAATCCCTTCATGCTACGTTGACCAAATCTGCCTTATGTGCTTCCTACAGCAAACACTTTAAATACAAGCATAGAGCCAACACTCATAACTTCAGATATAAAAATGATACAAGCATACAAATAGGAAGAATATATTCAGTAGATCATAACCTTTGCAAAGATATGTTACATGGCATATCTAGCATAAAACATATTCCAATTATGATATATTTACACTCATAAGCATATTCCTCTAAAGCATTATGGGTGCAATGTCACAAAGGGGTGTGACCAACATGTTAGCTGCTGCTCTAGTGCTCATGAATAATTACTTTGGTCATTATGACCCCATGGTCAGTGACAATAAAGTGACCATTAGCTGCTCATCTTCTAGCCACATTCCCAAGATTCCCTGCAGAATGTCCTGGTGTGTGTAGAGTGGTATAGGGAGGGCCTCCCATGAGCAGGGCTGGCACTAGATAGACAACTGGCAGAGCCACAGGAGCAAGGATGCAGCAAATAACTAACCAGCAGAATCACTATGAAGGTAACTGTTCCAGTGGACTGTGAGGCAGAGCTCTGACCTTGCCCCCATAGGTTCTATGCTTCTAGGTGATTTATGCTAGCCTCAATGGCTCACTGTGACCCTCCACATAGCCCTTCTCTCTCTCGGGCCAGGGTTACAATCTACTGAGCCCTTTTCATCATAGGCCAGCAAGGAGGCTGGTGAGAGAACTCCCACAGTCTCTGTTGTCCCTGGTGCTTATTTCAGAACAGTTTAGCCTCCTGTCCTGACAGGGGCCTGACTTCCTCTCCCAGGAGATGTTCCTGTAGCCCTGGAACCCTAATGGTAGCAGCTGTCAGCAGCCAACCTTTCACTGCCAGAGTTGCTACATTTCCCTGGGCCACTTCCCTTCAACTCTCCTGTTTCTCCCTTCTTCATCCTTACCTTAGGGTTCCCTTACCCATGGTTTGAGGGTGTCTTCATTAACAGCCCTTCAGCTGCACTTCCTCTCCTCTGCCAGACTGGAGTGAGCCCTTTTTATAGTATCAGCTGGGCCTTAATTAGAGTCAGGTGGTCACATTAGCTTAATGGCCTCACCTGACTCGTTGCAGGTTAATTAGAGTCAGGTGTTCTCATTAGCCTGGAGCAGCCCCTGCTCTGGTCAGTCAGGGAACAGAAAACTGTTAATCCAGTGGCCAGTATATCTGCCTTCTGCTATTCTGCTGTACCCAACTGGCCTGGATCTATCACAACTGTCTGTCAAAGACTGATAATGGTGAGGTTGGATGCACCATGGATATATGGGCAGCTTGAAAGAGAATCCCCAACATCATCCTGGAGAACCCTGGAAACTCCTAAATATGACAATGTGCTGGAGGGGGCTCTCAGGAACTGCATGTTAAAATGTCAGTACCAGAGTGAAGGGAAGATTGGAATGATTTTTCTCCCTTTGATCCAGGAGTTTACTGCCTCTTTGGCTACTGCAGAACCAGCCACTCAGATAGCTCCACAATGATAGATAAATAGATCACTGTCAGAGAGGACTTATCCCAGAGGCTCATAAAAATACTTCTGAATAATCACTCTTACTTCTGGAATGGGGCAGAAGGAACAGGAGTCAGGGATTCAGTAGTCTCCCAGAGGCGGCCTCCTGGTTTCACCTACAAAGATCGTGTGCAGATGACTGCACACTCCCAGTTATGGGGCACTGGGATACAACTAGTAGAGCTAGTTCCCCTTCCCCTTCCCCTTCCCCCCCGGAAAATAAAAGCCACATCCCATGAGAATTTCTGTTATGTCATAAATGCAACATTTCTGCCTAAAAAAGTTTCAATGGAAAATGTTTTACCAGCCCTAATAGTTATTGGTATACCCACTGTGTAGATTAGGAATAACATATAGAGTTTCCCAGCAGAGTGTGCTACCACAAGCCTTGCTACAGACTGCATTCTACCCTGTCTGCTGCTGGGGGCAACTCCAGATTTCAGACTGACCCATGAAAAAAAAATTCTCTCTAGACTTAAATTGCTACAGTGGCCACAGCCGCTCAAGAGACCTTCACCTGGTGTTAGCACTCCAGCCCATTCAACTCTCTCCTGCAAGGAGTGCTGCTATTGCTAGTCCCCTCCCTTATTCTCCACCCTCCTGTGTTCCTCCAGTGCTCCTCACTGGGACTTGGAGCAGCCAATCCCCCAATTAATGTTCTCCTCTCCTTCTCTCTGTGTGTGACCCATTCCCCTCTCTCACCTCCCAGATATTTATGGTGTCCCTTGCTGTAGGGAAGAGACAGGACTCAGCTGTGTTGAATCTAAAATGGACATGTTCAGACCCTCCTCTGGTTCTCCCTCATTCTCTAGTTCCCAACCTGGGTAATGGAGCTGTGCTGCCCAGTGTCACTACACCAGCTTTCCCTAAATCCTTGTGGGGGGCAAATTCTGGTGGAAGGATGCACTATCAAGTCAAGGGTCTCCATTACATTCCTTTCCCACCTTCTTTCCCCCAATCCTTATTCTATCTGCTGGTGCACTGCCTAACCCACCCTCACCACTAGGTCAAAACACATGGAGAAACAGGAGTTAGAACTATAAAATGTCCTGTGGGGATTTCATTGCGCTAGAAAAAGTTTCACTTAGATCATCCAGGACAATACCACTTAGCTTTTATACAAGGCTTGTCTCCAGGAAATCTCAAAGTGCAACTGGAATATTAGCAACTCTGGGCATACTCTGGTGAGACATTAAGAGATCCCTTTAACCCTTAACCATATGTTGGAGGCCTCACTCCAAAATACTTGGGATTTGAAGACTGGCTCATTAGATGGGCCAGAGCTGAGATCTGAATGTGACTGTCCCTAGAGTTGAGAAGTCTAAATCCAGTGTTCCAGTCTGGGCCTATCACTATGAATATGTTATTAACCCTATTCAGGAGTTACTTGGTCTCTTCAGTTTTTCATTCAGTTGCATGTCCCTAGTAGGTAGAGCTGGTTTAAGCAGAACCAACTGCTTTGTAGGTTCTCTTCACCCTCAGCACCCCCACAGGTGAGCACACCAGAGTGCACTGCAGAAACCCATCACCTGGCTCCCAGGGTTAGCCTCAGCACTGTTGCATTGCTGTCTCCCTCTCCTCATTGATAAGTATATATGAGCTGGTTATCCAAGGAAGGAGGAAAATATCAGAGGGGTAGCCATGTTAGTCTGGATCTGTAAAACCGGTAAAGCATTCTATGGCACATTATAGACTAACAAACGTATTGGAAGATGAGCTTTCGTGGGTGAATACCCACTTCGTCGGATGCATGTAGTGGAAATTTCCAGAGGGAGGGTAATTGTTTGGGGAAGGTGCCTGTGGGAGGAGAACTGGTACTAAAGTGGATAAAATTGAGCAAAGAAGGAAAAATTCTGCTGGGCAATCTGGAAACAGTTCCTATTAGTGAGGGGTCTGTTAGAATGTGGGAGTTTCCCTGAGGACAGGGCAGGAGCTCCAGTGTTTGGGCCTGGAGAAAGCACTGGAGAATACATTAGAGGAGCAATGCTTCTGTGGCTGGCGAAGGGGGATGGAGGAGTAGATGCACAAGATTAGAAATGGGCAGCAAGGAATATAGTCTCTCTGTTAGAATATGTCTGAGATATGAGGGAAGGTTCTGGCAGTGGAAAAAGTTGAGTGGTGTGGGTGTTAAGTGTCCAGAAGATCCTGGATGTTAACTAGCAATGGTAGCATGTGAAATGCTCAGAGGAAAATATGTAGAGCCACATCAGGGCACCAGTCCTAACTCTGTAATGGAGATGGGATGATTTTAGGGATCAGAGAATAGGAATTTGAGCCTTTCACTTCTAGAGCATCAGTCCCAATCCAGCCCCAGCTTCTGGGGTCCAGGTGACCCAAACAGATTGGGGGATGAGATACACAGCCTTTCAGCTCCAGGACGCTGGTTCCAATTTGGCTCCAGTTCAGGGGGAATGGAATGCAGTCTTTTCATAAAGGACACCACCTCCTAGAGAAATCTCTAATCACTTATAACTAAATTATGAACCAGTTTTTTTAAAAAAATGTTATGACACTTTTCCCCCACTAAGGACTAAGCCCAATCCTGAGCACCTTCAGCTCCCACTGACTTCAACAGAAGTGGAGGGTATACAGCCCCTCATAGATGTATGAGAACAACGCTGCATTGTCCACAGAGAATGGCAAAGATGTTGCTAAGAGATTTTCTATCTGTAATTATTGATTCATTCTTCTTGGCTGTCTCACCTTTCACAGGGCAAGTCTGGACAAGGGCTGGGAGCCCTTTCACACCAGCTGCTACTACTTCTCTAAAGACACCATGAATTAGGGTGCCAGCAAGAGGAACTGCATAGAGATGGGTTCCCACCTGGTGGTGATCAACATGAGAGATGAGCAGGTAATTTGCCAGGGATTGGTCTCCAGTGGGAATTCAGTGCCCAGCTCTGGAGGAGACCTCCACACACTTAGACCTGCTCTTGAATTTGAGCAGGAAATTCAATCTCCAAGTTCATTCCATCCTGATCTTCCTCAGTCGTCACCACCAGCACCAGACTCATAGCTTACAGGAACTTTGCCTTCCTACTATCTGCTCAGTGATGGCATCTGATGAGATTTACATTTATTTTTTATCCAGGCTTTCCTTTCCAGTTGGAAAGTTCCAAAGGGAACTTATACAGGCACCCAAGCATAAAGTTACTATATTGGTCTGACTCATCAGGAGGAGAAAGGCCAGTGGTGCTGGGTGGATCATACTCCAATAACCAGACTGCAGTGTGAGTATCTCATGGGATGGAGACTATTTACCATCCTCCCCTTAGCCCAGCAGATTAACATACAAGGTAATGGGAAGGAGGTGGGGGTTAAAAGGGAGACCTCTGTCACCTACTGGAGCTAAATGTTTCTGCTCCAGCAAAGGGTAGATTTGTTGGGGAAATATGATCGGAGGCTATAACTCCATTTTAGGGAACAGTATAAAGGGAGGATGGTGTGGTGTTTAGATGTGCTTGTAATTATTAGAACTGGGAGCACTAGCTGTTGGGTGTCTGAAAGGTCAGGAAACAGGAAGGAGTGGGGAAGAGTGGCGGAGGCTGAGTGAGAGTTACAGAGTGTGCAGCAGCAGCTTGGTAAAGAGGTTTCCACTGTAAAAATAAAGTCCTGTTGAAGCTTGTTAGCTTGCCTGCTTGATACAACAGAAGGGGAATCTGTCAGCAGGATTCAAAACTGTCCTTTTCCCTGCTCCTCCATCCTCACCAGCTACAGCTGTTTCTTCTGTGACACTCATGATGAGTCTCTCCTACAGGTTCTGGAAAGATAAGGAACCCAAGAACCTTGACAAGGAGAAGTGTGTTGTCATGGATATGAGGAAAAACACATATTCAGAGGACTACGAATTGAAATCATCTCCCATTACACAGCAATTTATCAACATTGTAAAACTGCAGCAACAAATATTTGATTAAAAACATCCTGGGTGTCAGAGTGGAAAGAGAACCCATCCCTCACTAGGAGCAGCTCACAAAGATTTGATAGGAGGGGTCAGATTAGCCCTGATCTGCAATTATGTGGGAGTGGTGGGGACTGTGGTAGAGGTTCTTGCACTCAGTGGCCTGAACCCAAAGTAATTTTTAAAAAATTAAAGCTGCTGAAAATGTTTAAAGTGGGAAAATGCCACATGGCAGCTGAGCTCTGCTTGTGACATCACAAAAGATGCCAATGCTATCTCCCAACAAGTCTGGTAGAGAGGGTAGCTTTGGGAAGGGGAGGGCCATGGGATTTGCCTTGCACTTGAAGGGAAAGATACTATTCTCTTATAACGAAGCGGACAAATTTAAACCCAGAGGAAGTGTATCACCTACTAGTGTGCCATCACTTTCTGCTTACTCCTTACTCTTACTGCATACAACTCTTCACCAAGAATTCTGATTATTTCAGGGCTGTGTCTACTAGTGTATATATTGGAAATACAGGTAGGTCCAAACTGGTATCCTCTAACCCATTTAGAACTCAGTTCCATTTTGTAGTGTAGATGGAGCTCGGGACCTAATATAAGTTCTCTTTTGTGTAGAGACAATGTGGTCATCTCAGCATAATTCTAACTGCTTCCCAGGCCAAACTTGTTATTATTTGTGAAAAGGGTATAGACGTATGGATGGAAAAGCTGCCCAAAACTCTGTAAGGCTTGCAATCACTGAGTCTTGTTAGACATTAGAACTACATTCTTGCTGGGAGAAAAATATCTGGGTCTGGTGTTAGACTCAAATGTCCTGCTGTAAGAAGCTGCAGAAAAAGGAGGGGTTTTCAAACTACAGGAGCTTCAGTCAAAAAAAAAAAAATCTAGGGATGGCTGCCACTGCCCAGGAGCCAGTGCTGGATTGTTCCCTGCACTTTGTCTAATTCTAGTTTTGAATGGCAGCAGCAACGACAGAGCTTCCACTACCTCCTCTGAGGAGACTACAGGCCTCAATCTCGTTGTTAGGTTCTGAGGCAGACTGTCTGATGCTTTATATAAAGTTCTCTCTCTAGTGCTGTCCTTTTCCTGCTCTCGCCTTACTCTCACTGTGTACAATGCCCCTTCATGAATTCCCTGCTCGTTTCAGGGCTGTGTCTGTTATGGTGTTTATCTTAATAAAGTCAAGATGTAAACAGACTATGATCCAGTTCATTCCAGAAAGCCCATTTCCTGAGCAACCAGCCCTGAAGAGACCCCCAGAGTACTGGGATGACCTTTTACACAAGCTTTGTGGTTCACAAAGGGCATCATAGCTCTTGGCTCACTTCAGGGCTGTGTCTATTGAAGTCTTTATCTGACTAAAGCAATTTTTTTGGAAAATACTGAATATAAGCCAGTTAATTCTTCTTTTTTCTCGGCTAACTTTTAAGTCCATCCCTGCCCTGGTATGGAGCAGTGCCCCCAGGGCTCTCTCCCTGGAGACTCTTTGTCTTTAGCAGTCCTGTGATGTCCCCAGCTCTCCAGTCAAGTCACTCCTTCACTTCCGTCTCCAGGGTAACAAAGTTCAACAAATGGTTGGCCCTCTGCAGGGTCTTCAGCCTCAGCCTAGAGCCCTTTAAATTCCAGCCTTGTGCTTCTACACAAAGCTTTTCCCCTTCTCAGACCTCTGACGACTCTGCCAGTGAGGGGACACAGACACCCCCACTACTCCAGATCCCAACCCACAGACCCTACAAATCGTAGCCACGTGTGACTTTCTTTCATAGCCCTGCTCTACACTACGAGTTAGGTCAAATTTAGCAGCGTTACATCAATTTAACCCTGCACCCGTCCACACGACAAAGCCGGTTTTTTTCAACTTTAAGGGCCCTTAAAATTGATTTCTGTACTCCTCCCCCAACAAGGGGACTAGCGCTGAAATCGACCTTGCCAGGTTGAATTTGAGGTAGTGTGGGGGGTAGTGTGGTTGTAATTCAACGGTATTGGCCTCCAGGAGCTATCCCAGAGTGCTCCATTGTGACTGCTCTGGACAGCACTCTCAACTTAGATGCATTGGCCAAGTAGACAGGAAAAGACCCGCAAACTTTTGAATCTCATTTCCAGTTTGGCCAATGTGGCAATCTGCAGGTGAGCGCAGATCTCATCAGCAGAAGTGATTAGAATCGCAAAAGAGCTCCAGCAAGGACCGAACGGGAGGTACAGGATCTGATTGCTGTATGGGGAGATGAATCCATGCTATCAGAACTCCGTTCCAAAAGACAAAATGCCCAAACATTTGAAAAAAATCTCCAAGGACATGAAGGACAGAGGCTATAACAGAGACCCACAGCAGTGCCGTGTGAAACTTAAGGAGTTGAGGCAAGCCTACCAAAACACCAGAGAGGCAAACGGCCGCTCCGAGTCAGAGCCCCAGACATGCTGCTTCCATGATGAGCTGCATGCCATTCTAGGTCATGCAGCCACCAATAGCCCACTCCTGTGCTTTGACTCTGTCAATGGAGTAGCACACAACAGGGGTGCAGGTTTTGGGGACGAGGAAGATGAGGAGGAAGAGGCTGAAGATAGCTCACAGCAAGCAAGCGGAGAAACTGTTTTCCCCAACAGCCAGGAACTGTTTCTCACCCTGGACCTGGAGCCAGTACCCCCTGAACCCACCCAAGGCTGCCTCCTGGACCCGCCAGGCGGAGAAGAGATCTCTGGTGAGTGTACCTTTGTAAATATTATAAATGGTTTAAAAGCAAGCATGTTTAATGATTAATTTGCCCTGGCACTCACGGCCAGTACAGCTCCTGGAAAAGTTTGTTAACGTGTCTGGGGGTGGAGCGGAAATCTTCCAGGGACATCTCCATAAAGCTCTCCTGGATGTACTCCCAAAGCGTTTGCAAAACATTTCTGGGGAGGGCAGCCTTATTCCATCCTCCATGGTAGGACACTTTACCACACAGGCCAGTAACACATAGTTAGGAATCGTTGCATAACAAAGCGTATGGTCCTGGTGTTTGCTGGCATTCAAATAGCATCCGTGCTTTCTCTCTCTGTGTTATCCTCAGGAAAGTGATATCATTCATGGTCACCTGATTAAAATAGAGTGATTTTATTAAGGGGACATTCAGAGGTTCCTGCCGGGCTGTTTGCCTGTGGCTGAACAGAAATGTTCCCTGCTGTTAGTCACGCAATGGGGGGAGGGGTGAAACAATCATCCCAGAGAATTGGGGTGGTGGGGTAGTTGGGTTTGTGCTGCACATTAACCCGAAAACCGCAGCCCCTCCTTTTAAATGGCCAACCCAATGGATGTTTCGTATGGGAAATGAGGGCGCTTCTGTTTGAAACCATTCCCACATGTTATGAAACTTAAAGAAGCCAAAAGACTGTGTCTTCTGCCTGCAAGCTGTATTCTGTTGCCTGGACCTACGTGAAAGATCTCTCACACCAAACCGGCATACCCTCAATAAGAGGCAAAATTTGACCTTGTACCGAAAGCACATGTGCTATGTAATGTTAACAGCAAGGTTTACAGTGAAAGTGTACCCATTGTTCTCTAAGATGTGTATTTTTAACTACCACTCTCCCTTTTTTTTCCTCCACCAGCTGCAAATGTTTCAACGCTTACACTATTTTCTCCTTCCCAGGGCTAGCAAAGATTAGAAGATGAAAAAAACGCACTCGTGATGAAATGTTCTCTGAGCTCATGCAGTCCTCCCACACTGAAAGAGCCCAGCAGAATGCATAGAGGCAGACAATGTCAGAATCCAGGAAAGCACAATATGAACACAAGGACAGGTGGCAGGCTGAAGATGATAGGTGGTGTCAGCTTGCTGACAGAAGGCAAGAGGCAATGCTGAGGCTACTGGAGGAACAAACTGATATGCTCAGGCATATCACTGAGGTTCAGAAAAGGCAGCATGAGCACAGACCGCTGCTACTGTCCCTGTGTAACCAACCGCCCTCTCCCTCTCAGTTCCATAGCCTCCTCACTCAGATGCCCAAGATGCGGTGGGGGGGCCTCCGAGCACCCAACCACTCCACCCCAGAGGATTGCCCAAGCAACAGAAAACTGGCATTCAATAAGTTTTAAAGTACAGTGTGGCCTTTTCTTTCCCCAGTCCACCTGGTGCTTCGTTCCTCCCCAACCCCTCCAGGGCTACCTTGGCAGTTATCCCCCTATTTGTGTGATGAATTTATAAAGAATGCATGAATGTGAAGCAGCAATTACTTTATTGCCTCTGCAAGCCGTGATGGAAGGGGGGAGAGGAAGGCGGTTAGTTTACAGGGAAGTAGAATGAACCAAGGTTGGGGGGGTCATCAAGGAGAAACAAACAGAACTTTCACACCATAGCCTGGCCAGTCATAAAACTGGTTTTCAAAGCTTCTTTGATGCGCACCGCACCCTCCTGTACTCTGCTAACCACCCTGGTGTCTGGCTGCACGTAATCAGTGGCCAGGCGATATGCCTTAACCTCCCACCCCACCATAAACATCTTCCCCTTACTCTCAGAGATTGTGGAGTGCACAGCAAGCAGTAATAACAATGGGAATATTGGTTTTGCTGAGGTCTATCCAAGTCAGTAAACTGTGCCAGCAAGATTTTAAACCTCCAAATGCACATTCTACCACCATTCTGCACTTGCTCAGCCTATAGTTGAACAGCTCCTAACTACTGTCCAGGCTGCCTATGTACGGCTTCATGGGCCACGGCATTAAGGGGTAGGCTGGATCCCCAAGGATAACTATAGGCATTTCAACATTCCCAACGGTTATTTTCTGGTCTGGGAAGAAAGTCCCTTTCTGCAGCTTTTGAAACAGACCAGAGTTCCTGAAGATGCAAGCGTCATGTACCTTTCCTGGCCATCCCACGTTGATGTTGGTGAAACATCTCTTGTGATCCACCTGTGCTTGCAGCACCATGGAAAAGTACCCCTTGCAGTTTATGTACTTGCTGCCTTGGTGCTCCAGTGCCAAGATAGGGATATGGGTTCCGTCTATCATCTCATAACAGTTAGGTAATCTCATTGCAGCAAAGCCATCCACTATGACCTGCACATTTTCCAGAGTCACTACCCTTGATATCAGCAGCTCTTTGATTGTGTTGGCTACTTGGATGACAGCAGCCCCCACAGTAGATTTGCCCACTCCAAATTGATGCCCGACTGACCGGTAGCTGTCTGGCACAGCAAACTTCCACAGGGCTATTGCCACTCGCTTGTGAACTGTGAGGGCTGCTCTCATCTTGGTATTCTTGTGCTTTAGGGAAAGGGAAAGCAAGTCACAAAGTTCCATGAAAGTGCCCTTACGTATGCAAAAGTTTCACAGCCACTGGGAATCGTCCCAGACATGCAAGTCTATGCAGTGCCACCAGTCTGTGCTTGTTTCCCGGGCCCAGAATCGGCGTTCCACAGCATGAACCTGCCCCATTAACACCATGATGTCCACATTGTCAGGGCCCGTACTTTGAGAGAACTCTGTGTCCATGTCCTCATCACTCTCATCACTGCACTGCTGTCGCCTCCTCGCCTGGTTTTGCTTTTGCAGATTCTGGTTCTGCATATACTGCAGGATAATGCGCATGATATTTACAGTGCTCATAATTGCTGCAGTGATCTGAGCGGGCTCCATGCTTTCCATGCTATGGCATCTACACCGAAAAAAGACATGAAAAGATTGTCTGCCGTTGCTCTGATGGAGGGAGGGGCGACTGATGACATGGCTTAGAGGGAATTAAAATCAACAAAGAGGGTGGGTTTGCATCAAGGAGAAATACACATAACTGTCACAGAGAATGGCCCCCTCAAGGATTAAACTCAAAACCCTGGGTTTAGTAGGCCACTGCTCAAACCATTGAGCTATCCCTGCCCCAACTATTCATGGAGGGAGGGAGGGGGAAGGAAATGAATACAAATGAATGCAGAATAAATCTGGTCTCTTTTTTGTTTTGATCCACTCCATCTCTCTTATACATCTTTAGCTGGCAGCAGACAATCCAGTACGACTGCTAGTCGTTGTTGTCTCCTGGGTGCTCGCCAGAAGACGGTGCAGTACGGGTTCTAGGCACCACCAAAATTTCTACAAACCTGCAGAACTACTCACAACAATGTTTTTGACCCATCAGGCATTAGGAGCTCAACCCAGAATTCCAATGGGCACCAAAGACTGCAGGAACTCTGGGATAGCTACCCACAGTGCAACGCTCCAGAAGTCAACACTAGCCTCGGTACTGTGGATGCTCTCTGCCAAGTTAATGGTCTTAAGTGAGGACACACATAATTAACTGTATAAAATTGATTTCTAAAAAATTGACTTCTATAAATTCAACCTAATTTCGTAGTGTAGACATACCCATAGTTGCTGCTGTTATTCCCTGGGCCACTTTCCACATAGCCCCTTCCTCTTCACCCTTACCTCAGGGCTGAAGTTCTCTGAGCAGGGTCTCCCACAGATTTCCTCACCAGGAGCATCTCACTACCTTCCTCATCCTTCCACTCCCAACCAGCATCTAACCTGCTTAGCCCTTGCAGCTCCTTTTAACTGAGCCTTCAGGGCTCTGATTGGCTGCTTCCTGCAGCCTTTCTAGACAGGTCTAGAGGACCCATCTTCACTGCTTCTTTTCTGGGGCAGGGTGTGGCGGGGCAGGGAGGGATCTAGCAGTGGACATCAAAGGACCTGTCACAAGCATTCATAGATCTTCATTGTCTCTTAATGAGTCCAGATAAAGATATAGATAGACATCTTTTCTAATTCCCATCCATGCAAATCCCCCTGGGCTCTGAGAATCAATCTGGGCTCTTTCTTCTTCACTCATCATCACTGCTGTTAAGATTCTGCAGCGCAAATTCTGCCCTCAAGGATGCCTGCACAACCCTCATTGTATCTCCTGGGTGTGTAACTTAGGGCAGAATTACATAGCAAATAACAACTCTGCTGATGATGCACAGGCAGGAACAGACTCTAGTTCTCTCTCTGAGCTGTACTGCAGGGCTAACAGGAATAAAAGGCAGCAAACATGTAAAGTCAGTAGGCTGACTGGAAACTCACACAGGGACCGGGTCTGTAGGGCATGGAGGAGCGATTTTTACAATTGCTTTTTAGAGAGGCCCACATGAAGTCTTAGAGTAACTCAGGGTTCAGTTAAATCAGTGCAGTTTTGTCATGGAGACAAGCCTGCAATTAAACTCAATAAGATGGAGCCCTGATGAAACTCTGCTGGGAGATGTTGTTGTTATGACTAGGCCTTCCAGTACTTGCAGTGTAGATGAGGGCTGAGCCGTACAGTGAATAGTTATTATTTCTTATAATTATTGTCTGGGATAAATATTCACAAGTGCTGTGTGAGCAGCAGGGACTTTAAAACCTCTGTAAAAACTACAAACTGTGACAGTTATGGCTACTGACTCATGCTACTTTAAAGACATACTTACCAGAAGAGAAGAGGGAAAAAACTCAGCCCCCTTGTGCGAGAGACTCAAATACTTTGATGTGAGGAGGTGCAGAAAGAGGGCTGATTTTTCAAAGGAGGGCGTGTCTCCATGGTAAATTATACCAGAATAAGCTGGGATGTGAACTTAAAGTGCTGTATTACATTGGTATAATTCCCTCTGGGAACACTCTTATTCTGGTTTAAGAGCATCTTTCTCTAGTTTATCTTCTCTCTTTTTGTAAGAGATTTAAGCTTAACCCCTGCAACACCCCCCAAAATGCTACTCTTAGGCTAGAATAAGGATATACTCCTGGGGGGAATTGTACTGGGACAACACCGGTGGTTTAATTATGATTATACTGGTAAAACTTTCCTGTGTAGATAAGCCCTGAGAGACTGAGCCTAGACTGAAACTCCTAGGGATGGAGAGACACTACTAGTTCACATCTTGCCCTTTGTCTGAGAGGCAGGGCTTAACCATAATGTCTCAAACAGTGCTGACTACTTGCCCTTGGCTGCACTTGTGGTTATGGCAGATGATACACATTATCAGCAAAGGGTGATTTTGTTAACGTAGCTGAGACTGTGGAGTCACAACCAGCAGAAACAATGAAAGAAGGAAAGACTCAGAGAAAGAGAGCTAGAAAAATTGAAAAAGGAAAAGTGCTTCACGGCACCGCCAACTGAACAGTCAACAACCCAGTGAGCCGTGCTGACCAGAGCCACCAGGATCCCTTTTCGACTGGGTGTTCCAATCAAAAACCGGACAACAGGTTATAACGAAGTGAAGACAATACCATTACAATTTCCTTTGAACTAAACTAATACATCAGTGAATGGGCCTGATTACACCGCAATATCTTTTAACACGTCTTTGTTAATATATGAGTGAATTAGCCTGCAGCCCTATCCTGAGCTGGCAGACAGCTTGTCATAAACAGATAGCTAAGGGTTAATGTCTCTTTCACCTGTAAAGGGTTAACAAACAGTGACCTGCAACACCTGACCAGAGGACCAATCAGAGGACAAGATACTTTCAAATCTGGGTGGAGGGAAGCTTGGGTGTGTCTTTTGTTCTGTCTGCTGTTCTCTCTGGTTTCTGAGATGGACCACGATGTACCTACAGCTCTCTAATCTTCTTTCCAATTTTGTAAGTACAAAGTAGAAAGGCAGTATAGTCTTTTTAATTGTTTTTCTTTATTGCAATTGTGTAGTTTGCTGGAAGTATTTTAAATTGATATTTCTGTTGGAGGAAGCTTTTTCTCCAGTTTCTATTAAGCGAAAGATCCTTGTAATATTACATCTTGAAATTACAGATATTTCTTAACTCTTTCTTTCTTTATTTAAAACTTTTCTTGTAAAAGACCTGATTAATTTTTTCCCCTAGTTAAGGGAAGGAAAGGGAGTCTGCACTCACCAGGGAATTGGTGGAAAAAAGGAGAAAGGGGGAGGAAAACCTGCTCTCTGTGTTTATCTCTGTCTCTCTCTCTGGAGAGAGAGAAGAGGAGGGGGAAAAGGTAAAATGTCCTCTTGCTTTAGATTCACGGAGCTTGAATCTGTATTTCCTCTGGGTGAGGGAAAAAAGGGATGGGGGAGGTGGAATTCTCTGTGTGTTAAGATTTCAAGGAGTTGAAATCCCAGTGATCTTCCAGGGTAACTCAGGGAGGGAAGCCTAGAGAGGCATAGTGAGGGAAAGAGCTTACTTTCCTTGTATTAAGATCCAAGGGTTGGGGTTGGGGGTCCCCAGGGAAGGTTTTGGGGAGACCAGAGTTTATCAGGCACTCAAAGTCCTGATTGGTGGCAGCGTATCAGATCTAAGCTGGTAATTAAGCTTAGAGGAATTCATGCTAGTACCTCATTTTTTGGACTCTTAAGGTTCAGACTGGGGAAAGATACTATGACACAGCCTCATACCCCCTCAATAATTTCTATTCCTCGGCTAGACCAGGGTAATTTGTCCCTATGACAGAGTGCACTTGGGCCTCCAGGATAACAGAGGGAACCCAAGACAGCTACCCTATTCTTCTCCCTGGAGAGGTTTGTGATGGCATTTGTGACAAGAAAACAAACAAAGGAGAAGCAGTCCCTGGTGAGTACCAGGAGAAGTTGCAATGTGGGGAGGAGATGGCAAGAAGGAGGGAAATATTTTACGCACTCTTTTTTTTTCCTCTCTCTCTCCTTTACAGTTACTCAAGTTGGCCTCAGGACAAATCAAATACCACCTTTTTCATACCTGCTGGGAGGGGTAAGAAGTGGGGTTACTTTTGGGCATGATCACTCTCTCGCAGACTCAGAGTCTCTTCCTTACATCTTCCCCCCTTCCTGCTGCTTGGTTACCACGGCAACTCTTGCTGGATATGGTCCCCTTATCTTCTCTTGTTACTGAAAGGCAAGGCTTTCACTCTGCCTGGTGGAGGGACAGCCTTGTGCTTTCACTTACATTCTCTTGCTTTCTTATTCAGCCTGTTTAAATTAAAAGCAAGGCCAGAAGCAAGATTATTATTGTTTGGTCTTTACCCTATTTGCTTCACATTCTCCTAACACCAGGTACATATATAAGTCACTGCCTAGCAACATAGGTTGCTGGGTAGCAAACACTTTCATATCTTCACTGCAGTGCTTTCGATTTGCTGTAGCTCACGTCAGTTATGAAGCAAAAAATATTTTTCTCTGAAATTCCAAAATGGAAAACTATAAAGTGGTGTCTGTGTAAACTATAGCAATACACATAAAGTGCCTCCATCTGTACCCTTGTAAAAGGCTATTTTAAAAAGTGAGACACCAGGGATCCAATAACAAAACATTTCTGTATCTGAAATATTTTTAAGTACATTACTGTCTTACAAATTCCAGATGGACAGCAAATGAAAAGCCCTCTTACACACCTATTTTGTATGTTCCAGGTTTTTCCTGTAGTAAACTATTTTGCAACTATTCCCACTCTTTTTCCATATAGCAAAATTCTCTGAGGCAACCTTAAGTATGCCTTTGTTACCACTCCACCATATTACTACAAAATAGAGGATGTCAGGAGAGAGGGCAGTGATGGAAGACTGACTGAAAGGAATGAGTTTTGAGGAGTGATTGAGGTAGGAGCACATGGATAAAGGAGGTTATTCCAGGTATCGAGGACATACTGAGAACAGTTGTAGCATTGCTTATGGAAAAAGGTCAGGAGAGTACTGAGATAAGCCAAAATGGCTGAATGCAGGAGCAGGAAGCAACTATAGATGACATGGAGACAGGGCAGAGCTGTGAAGGGCCTTGAAGGTGAGGTGAGGGGTTTAAATCTGACACAAGCAGAAAACAAAAGCCCGTGAAGACACTTAAGCGGGAGATTGGGGGATGGAATGGCAGCAGTAATTTGGATGGGTTTGAGGTTCGTAATATGAAACCTGAGGAGACCAGATGGGGGGTTGGAGCCGTAGTCAAGATTAGAGAGAGATAGCTAAGGCATGGCCTGAGGAATTCGCAGTACAGAGAGAGGGAGGAAAGGACAGGCAAAGCTCAGGGGTCAGATGGATAGAGGTGAGACTGAATGGCTGGTAAGGGTGAGAGCCTTCACAGAAGAGTGGATGAGCACAGGCAAGGGTAGGGTGCAGAGGTAGAATAGAAGAGGACCATTGAGGAAGGAAGTGGACAGAGGGGGAGAAGGTGAAGGAGGAGACACTAAGAGAGAGGCTGCCAGAGCAAGCACAGAAGCAGGAAGGGACACAGTCCAGCACGGAACTAGTTAGTGCGTGTTAATGGCCTACAAGTGCCTCCAGGGAGCAAGCAACAATGAGGGAAAGAACTGACCAGGAGGGGTTTAGGGGGAAGAATTAAGTATAAAAAAGACCAGGTAGGAGAAAAAAGAACATGTGGTGAATCATTTCCTCACCATGAAGAACTCTGTTAGTCCCCATTGCTCGAGATATGTGTGAAATGAAGATGGACTGGATGGAACTACCCTGTACTGGACCTGAGGACTGAACTGGGTGTCATCTAACAAGTCCTTTCCGTTTTTATTTTCTGTGGTTCATTCTTCTCTCCCCTCACAGAGGAACTCTGGACGTGCTGTCCCAGGGGCTGGGAGCTCTTTCAGGCCAGCTGCTACTACTTCTCTAAAGACTTTATGACCTGGGATGACAGTGAGAGGAACTGCACAGGGATGGGCTCCCACCTGGTGGTAATCAACACAGGAGCTGAGCAGGTAACTTGCTGGGAGTCAGGCTCCTCTGGGCACTCAGAGTGCAGCCCTGGAGAAGATGTTTGGGCTCTGTGTTCATTCAATCCTGGGCTTCCTCATCCATCACATCCAGCACCCCCACAGGGACCCCCGTCTCCTACTGTCTGCCCAGGGACTGCACCTGGTGGAGATTTGATTTTATTTTTATCCAGGATTTCATCTTCACTCGGGTAAATGGAACAGATACAGGCAGCAAAGGAAGGAATTACTGTATTGGTCTGACCGATAAGAAGAAGAAAGGCCAGTGGTGCTGGGTGGATGAGACTCCACATAACAATACTGCAGCGTGAGTATTTCCTGGGATGGAGACCAGTTACCACTCTCCACTTAGTTCCAGGATTAATACACAATGGAGAGAGAGAGCGCCTTACCCACAACTGGAGCTCTGGAGCTAACCATATCTGGTCTAACAGAAGATTTGAAAAGGGAACATGGATAGAGGCTATGAATTAATTTTAGAAAAACAGAATTGTCTGTGACTGATTCAAGTGTTGCAATTCTCCTTCTACCTCATCATCATCAGCAACAACCCTTTCCCCTGAGACATTTATAATGATGCATCTCTAACACTGAGCTTTTCTCTCTTACAGGTTCTGGAGACCTGAGGAACCCAGTCCTCACAACAGTGAGAACTGTGCTGTCATGCATGTGCCAGGAGAACAAAATTCACATGGTAATAGGAATTGGAATAACGTCCCTTGTTCCAGTGCATATCATCAAATTTGTGAGATTGCAATGCTTAGATTTTGAGGAAGGACCCTCATCCTGGATGTGAGGCTGGAGAGTTAGTGTATCTCTTGCTGGGGTCGTCTCACAGAGAGACCTGGTGGGAGGGTTTGGATCAGCCTTGGGCTATCATGACATTGGACATAGACAATGAAGAGTGATATTGGGGCCCAAACTCACTCACTAGATCAATTCTGGAAAACTCTGAAAACAGCTGAAAATATCTAATGTGGAACAAGCCAAAGTACAGTGAGCTCTGCCAGTGATGTCATTGAAGCTCCCAGGAGACTGGTGGAGGAAGCAGGCTGGGGCAGTGGGTTTGCCCTGGGATATCTTGAAGGGAGGTTTCCCATTCATATTAACCCTCCCAGTGTTGGTCAAGATAACAACTTACTTTGTTTGCATACTGCAGCAGGGCTGTTAAAACCAGGAATAAGGCCCTGTCCATACTGCAGAAATAACTAGGTCAGACCTTTTTCCCCTCATCTCTGCTACAATACAGTTCCACCTTGTAACAGAAATGGGGCTTTGTCCATGTCCCTGAGCAATGCTAAAACCCTTGAATGGTCCAGTGCTCTAACATGGGCAGTGGGTGAATCCCCGCTTTGGGGAGGCTAGCCTGCCGGCCCCGCCCCTTCCACACAAGGTCCCACCCCCACACATATTGGAGCCCCCAAACCCCTCTCCCCCCATAAAAGGAAAAGCCCAGAGGCACCCCGCAAACTGGAGGAGCCCCGGCACGCCTACCCCAGCCACATCGATACAAGCTGCCACCAGCTCCTGACCCACCACCCACCATCCCCAGCACCAGACCAAGCCACCCCCCACCTCGAGCACCAGGCCAGCCCCAGTGCTGGGCCAAGCCACAGGCTGCCTGCCCTTGACGGCTGTTTGGCGGCATAGTGAGCTCTGTGGGGGGGGGCAGGAGCGGGAACGTGGCACACTTAGGAGAGGTGGCAGGGAAGAGACGGGGCTGGGGCAGGGATTTGGGAAAGGAGTAAAAATAGGGGCAGTGAAGGAGCAGATTTGGGGTGAAGGGCTGGAGTCAGAGCGGAACCAGGGGCAGATGGGGTCGAGCACCTACCAGAACGAGTAGAAGTCTGTGCCTATGGGTTGTGGGGCTGAAATCCAGCTCTTGAGAGCCCCACAAGGGATCAGATGGATGTCTAGGCCACCCTGTCAGAGGCCCTATGTCTTTCTCGGGTCCTGGATCTCCTACATCTCACCCTCCTCTCCTCCAGCCACTATCCATCCGAGTACGGCAGTGCCATTGGAGTCAAGCTGCCAGTGCTTTCACAGCCAGTGCCTGTTCAGGGGACACCCATCAAGAAGGATTCTCATCTCAAAGTATAAGGGGTAGGGTGAGTAGTAGAGCCCAGGGTGGCATTATCTACTCCGAGGAAACCCTAAAGGGCCCATAGGAGAGGATGTGTGTCGCTCTCCACGTAGCATGATGTAACTGTCCGGTGTTGGGGCTCAGCCCTCTCAGGCGCAGCTGGGAGTCAGGGCACCTCACTACAGGCAGCAAAGAGTTCTGGGTTCCGGCCCTTCAGTAGGGGTTAAACAAACAAATAGTCGATAAGCCCAGGCCCTGGGTCAGGGCGGGGCAATAAGCAGTTCAGAGCTCAAGCCCCTCAGCAGGTGTTGGGCAAAAAAATAGTCTCTAAGCCCAGGCCCTGGGTCAGGGCAGGGCAATAAGCAGTTCAGAGCTCAGGCCCCTCAGCAGGGGCTGAGCAAACAAATAGTCTCTAAGCCCAAGCCCTGGATCGGGGCGGGACAATAAGCAGTTCAAAGCTCAGGCCCTTCAGCAGGGGCTGAGCAAACAAATAGTCTCTAAGCCCAAGCCCTGGATCGGGGCGGGACAATAAGCAGTTCAAAGCTCAGGCCCTTCAGCAGGGGCTGAGCAAACAAATAGTCTCTAAGGCTATGAGAATGGCCTCCTCAGGCCAGCGAGAGGGGGAGTCTGCCACCCTTGGACGGGTGGCAGGGGGAATGCAGGCCCTCCCACTCCACTGCGTTCCAGCCCGGGGCCCTAGCAGCAGCCAAGTGTCGCTGCTATCAGTGGGGATCCTGGCCGCAACACACTGACATTGGTTCAGGCTCTTTGGGAGCCAAACCAGGATCGGCTACCCCCGGGACACTTCCAACCTCTCCGTCTCTGGGTATCTGTGTCTCGCCGGCATCTTCCAGTGGGTCCCAGACCATGGGTTCCTCAGGATACCAGGCACGGGGAAGCTCAGGCAGCTCCTCAGGATATCAGGCACGGGGCTGGCTCGGCCAATCCTCCTCAGGATACCGGGCACGGAGCAGGCTCGGCCAATCCTCCTCAGGATATCGGGCACGGGGCAGGCTCGGCCAATCCTTCTCAGGATACCAGGCCCAGGGAAGCTCAGGCAGCTCCTCAGGACACCGGGCACGGGGAAGCTCAGGCCAGGTGGGAGCTTGGCCACTCGCATCTGGTCTCTTCGGTGGCCGGCCTCCAAGTGAGCGCTGGGGCTGTGCTTTTATACTTTCTGTCCCGCCCCTTGACTTCCGAGGGGTGGGAATGGGCAGCGGTGGCTCCGCCCACGTTGGAGGCTGCAGGGGCTCGGCCCTCTCAGGTGCAGCTGGGAGCCAGGGCGCCTCACTACACGTCCCCCACCTCAAGGCTGGCTCCCATGGAGCGGGGCCAGACCCTTCCATACCCCCCAGGCAGGAAAGGAAGTCCGCTTTGGTGTGATCCTTCCCGGCCCTATGGCAAACGGTGAAGGCATAGGGCTGCAGTGCCAGGTAGCGCTGCAGTCGCATGTTATGGTTCTTCATGCGGGCCAACCACTGGAGGGCAGCGTGGTCAGTGACCATGGTGAACGGGGCCCCAAGGAGGTAGTATCACAGGGCATCGCAAGCCCACTTCGCCGCGAGGGCTTCCTTCTCAACCACTGCGTAATTTTCTTCTTGGGGGAACAGCTTCCGGCTGATGTAGAGGACCGGATGCTCTTCTCCATCCACCTCTTGGGACAGGACAGCCCCGAGCCCCACCTCCGAAGCGTCCGTCTGCAGGATGGTCAAAGTCGGGGCTATACAGGACCGGCTCATGGCAGAGACTTGCTTTCAGTGTTCGAAAGGCCTCGTCACACTCAGGGGTCCATTTCACTTGTCGCAGGCGGTCCTTGGTTAGGAATCCCATCAAGGGAGCGGTGATCGCTGCAAACTGGGGAATGAACCGTCGATAATACTCGGACAGCCCCAAGAACTGACATACTTGGCGTTTCATGGCTGGCGGGGGACAGGCTGCAACGGTCTGAACCTTGTCCATGAGGGGTTTTACCTGTCCATTTCCGATGGTGTACCCCAGGTAGGTGGTTTCTTGCCAGCCGATGTGGCATTTCTTTGGGTTGGCAGTTAACTCGGCTGCCCGCAGGGACCTCAGGACGGCCGCAACCCGCTCTAAGTGGTTCTCCCAGTAGCCGCTGTAAATGACAACGTCGTCCAGATAGGCCTCAGCGTAGTCTTGATGCAGTCGAAGGAGGCAGTCCATCAGGCGCTGGAATGTGGCCGGAGCCCCATGGAGACCGAAGGGCATCCAGGTAAATTGATAGAGGCCCGTAGGGGTGGCGAAGGCAGTCTTCTCCCGGGAAGCCGGATGGAGGGGGATCTGCCAGTATCCCTTACTCAAAGCCAGGGTAGTGATATAACGGGCCTCTCCTAACCGGGCCAACAGCTCGTCTATCCGGGACACGGTGTATGCATCGAATTTGGAGAGGGCGTTGACGTGCCTGAAGTCGATGCAGAATCACTGGGAGCCATCGGGCTTCGGGACCAACACCACGGGGCTTCGCCACTCACTCTGCGAGGATTCAATCACCCCCAGGTCCAACATATTCCAGACCTCCTTGTCAATGACACGCCTCCTATGGTATGGCCAGGGCCGGGTCGTGCCCCAGACGACCACTCCAGGCTCTGTCTGAATCCTATGGTGTACCAGGCTGGTGTATCCCAGTTGGGCCGTGAAAGTGCGGGAAAATGCTTGTAGGAGGCACCGGGTTTACTTAAGCTGTGCCTCCGTCAGCGTCTCCCCAAGCTGGGATCCCTCCAGGTCCTCAGTGTGAGTTACCTGAGGTCCTAGCTCAGGTTCTGGTGGGTAGGGTTTAATTAGAAGACCTTCTCATTCCCGCCATGGCTTGAGAAGGTTAATGTGGTATCACTGTAGCTTCTTTCATTGGCCGGGCTGGTTAATTTCATAGGTAACTGGGCCCACTTTTCTAACCACCTCATACGGTCCTTGCCACCGAGCCAGGAGCTTGGATTCATTGGAGGGAATAAGGAGAAGGACTCGGTCCCCGGGTTGAAAGTCATGGTGCTGTGCGCCCCGACTGTAATTCTGGGCCTGTGTTTCTTGGGCGGCTTTCAAATTCTCTCAGGCCAGGGCGCCCACCTGCCTAAGATGCTCCTGCAGCTAGATCACATACTTCAAAAGGCCTTGGGCGGGGGACGAGGCTTGCTCCCAGGTTTCCTGCATTAGGTCCAAGAGGCCCCGGGGCTGGCGGCCGTACAGCAGTTCAAATGACGAAAATTTGGTCGACGATTGGGGGACCTCTCGTACCACTAAAAGCAAGGGTGGTAGCAGCTGGTCCCACTGGTGGAGGTCCTGTGGCAGAAATCTGCGCAGCATGTCCTTTAAGGTCCGATTAAACCTTTCGACCAATTCGTCAGTCTGGGGATGATATACCGACGTCCGCGGTTGCTTGATCCCCAGGAGTTCACATACTTGGCTTAGTAATAGTGAGGTAAAGTTGGTCTGGGAGGATCTCCTGGGGCAGGCCGACACGCGCAAAGACCTTCACCAATTCGCCTGCGATAGTGCAGGCTGTGATGCTTCACAGCGGAATCGCCTCGGGAAACTGAGTGACATAGTCCAACATAACCAGCATGTACTGAAACCCCACGATGCTCTTGGGGAGAGGCCCCACTAGATCCATAGCCACACGCTCAAAGGGGTTCTCGATTACGGGCATGGGCACTAAGGGGGCCTTGGGCTTTCTGGTGGGGGTGGCCAGTTGGCACTCGGGGCAGGAGTTGCAGTAGTGTTTTACTTCCTGATGTGTACCAGGCCAAAAGAAGCGCCTTAGGATCCGGGCCAGT
The DNA here is from genome assembly GCF_003597395.2 of Chelonoidis abingdonii. Lineage (NCBI taxonomy): Eukaryota > Metazoa > Chordata > Testudines > Testudinidae > Chelonoidis > Chelonoidis abingdonii. The sequence goes on along the minus strand of NC_133769.1, from coordinate 143,257,713 downwards.
GTCTTTTCATGACTCAGGTGTCCAGCGGCTGGGATGTCGTGGGCCAGCTTCAGGACCACCCGCCAATGACATCGGGGCACGAGGAGTTGGGTCCGGGGCTCCCCGATGTGTGGGTCTCTTTCGACCCAATACAGGCGATCTTGTCGCAGCTCAAAATGCGGCCACTGCACCGCCCAGCCAGGATCGAGGATGGTTCCATCCACGGTGGCTAGTTGTTCGTATGCCTGCTTGAGGGTAGGGTCGACCCTTTGGTCTCGGCAAAAATCTGTGGGGGCCGAGGGATCCTCCACTGCTCCCGGGCCGATGTGCCCCACTCCTTCTGGCTGGCCGGCAGAGTCGGGTGCTTCCGGCTTGTCTTCCTCGACTTCTGAGGCCTCCCCTTCCAAGACTGGCATGGGCTCCGGGCCATCCCTGGTGTGGCGGCGCAGGACTGCGGGAAACTCGGGCCAGTCCCGGCCCAGGATCACCGGATAGGCGAGCCACGGCGCGAGGCCCACCACCATCAACCGGGTGACTCCATCAATTGTCAGTTGGGTCTGGGTGCTGGGGTAAGGTCGGATGTCCCCGTGGATGCACTGTAGCCAGATTTTTCCCAGGCGGGCATCAACTAGGGGACCCAACCATTGCCAGATCAATGTCTGTCCACAGCCCAAGTCGAGGAGGGCCGTCATTGTATCCCTCAACTATCATGGGCACAGTGATCTTGGCTGCCTGGGACCGACGGGCATGGGCTTCCCCTGAACAAACCTGGCCAAAGGCGGACTCGAGTCCGGGGCAGTCCCACTGTAGGTGGCCATATTCCCCGCAGGAGAAACAGGGCCTCCGGTCTGTTCATCCGGACCGGGACCGGGCCCCGGGGGTGTCCACCAGAGGACTCTGGGGGCCTCCCCTCACTGTTGGAGTCGGGGTCCGAGCGGATCGGCCGGGGGGCGCTGTGGTGTGGGTCCGGGCCTTCACCCCCCGACCTGAAACTCGTCCGTCAGCCCGGATGAGCGCCGTCTTCTTCTCGGAGCTAGGGCACTCTGCCCCCCGTGGGGCTGCTCGAACTGCAGGCCCTGAGGAAGTCCTCCATCCGTGAGATGGCGGCGGCCAGGGTCACAGGCCGATGGCGGAGGACCCAGGCCCTTCCCCGGGGGGGGAAGGATGTGGGTGAACTGTTCGAGCACCACTTGCTCCATTAGCTCCTCTGTCGTCCGTCACTCTGGCTGCGACCAGCGCTTACAGGTCTCGCAGAGTTCCTGGGCCACCATACGAGGCCAGGCACCGGCGTGGTAGGCCAGGCTCCTAAATTGCTGTCGGAACATCTCCGGACTCACATTTAGGGCATCTAGGACTGCGGCCTTCACCTGGTCGTAATCCTGGGCTGCTTCTGCAGACAGGCCGCGATAGATCGCCTGGGCAGTCCCTGTCAGGTAGAGGGCCAGAATGACAGCCCACTGATCGTGGGCCCACCCTGCGACGACTGCCACCTGCTCGAACGTGATGAGGAAAGCTTCGAGGTTGTCGCCAGGGCCCATCTTCGTCAGCCAGATCGGGGGACTGGGCCGCCCCCTACATCTCCGTGCCCCCTGGCTGGACTCCTTCTGGCGCGGACCAAGCCGCCACGAGGTGCTGGAGGCATTGGCGTTGGAACTCCTGGTGCTGGGTGATCAGCTCTTGGAGCAGCTGGTGCTACTGGGTTCCCAGCTGCTCAACAAGTTACTGTTATTGTTGGAGGTGGGCGGCCTGCTGCTCCTGCTGCTGCAGAGACTGGGCTGCCTGCTGTCACTCTTGAGTCTCGGTCACGAGCGCAAGGAGCTGAGAAAGATCCATCTCTCGGGAGGGGAGTCTCTCCCGCCCAGCCCCCTTCTCACCAGAGTCGAGAGCCTGTGTCCACATTCTGGGCGGAGCTCCTCAGAGAAGGCACCACATGTAACTGTCCGGTGTTGGGGCTCGGCCCTCTCAGGCGCAGCTGGGAGCCAGGGCGCCTCACTACAGGCGGCAAAGAGTTCCTGGTTCTGGCCCTACAGCAGGGGCTGAGCAAACAAATAGTCTCTAAGCCCACGCCCTGGGTCGGGGCGGGACAATAAGCAGTTCAAAGCTCAGGCCCTTCAGCAGGGGCTGAGCAAACAAATAGTCTCTAAGACTACGAGAATGGTCTCCTCAGGCCAGCGAGAGGGGGAGTCTGCCACCCTTGAAGGGGTAGCAGGGGAAATGCAGGCCCTCCCACTCCACTGAGTTCCGGCCCAGGGCCGTAGCAGCGGCCAAGAGTCGCTGCTGTCAGTGGAAATCCTGGCCGCAACACACTGACATTGGTTCAGGCTCTTTGGGAGCCAAACCAGGGTCGGCTACTCCCGGGCCACTTCCAACCTCCCCCTCTCTGGGTACCTGTGTCTCACCAGCATCTTCTGGTGGGTCCCAGACAATGGGTTCCTCAGGATACCGCGCACAGGGAAGCTCAGGCAGCTCCTCAGGATACCAGGCACGGAGCTGGCTTTGCCAGTCCTCAGGATACCGGGCGCGGGGCAGGCTCAGCTAATCCTACTCAGGATACTGGGCACGGGGCAGGCTTGGCCAATCCTCCTCAGGATACCAGGCACGGGGAAGCTCAGGCCAGGTGGGAGCTCGGCCATCCGCATCTGGTCTCTTCGGCAGCCGGCCTCCAAGTGAGTGCCGGGGCTGTGCTTTTATACTTCCTGCTCCGCCCCTTGAATTCTGGGGGGCGGGAATGGGTGGTGGTGGCTCCACCCACATTGGAGGCTGCAGGGGCTCGGCCCTCTCAGGCGCAGCTGGGAGCCAGGGCGCCTCACTACAGGTAACCAGACAGCAAATGTGAAAAATCAGGACAGGGGGTGGGAGGTAGTAGGAACCTATATAAGAAAAAGACCCAAAAAATTAAGGACTATCCCTATAAAACTGGGACATCTGGTCACCCTATCTCCACGTCTCATAAGCCAATCCTGGACTAAAGAGTTATTGGTGGGGTCTAGTGGAAAAGTGAGTCAGAGACGGCTTGCTCCAGCCACTGAGGAGATCTGCGCAGGGAGGGTCCCACTGACTTTGGGACGGGGGGACCATGAAGTTCTGTGGGGTGCAGAGGAGGGAGGTTCCTTCTCTACATATCTTTGCGAGGTTCATGTTTGGCTCATTTTAGTTTCACTTCGTGTTCCTTTCTCAATATTTTTCGCATGCGATAAGAAGGCAGCAAACCCTCAGCTTCCCCTTGTGCCCACTCAGTGGGGTTCCTCAAACTCAGGTGCTGCTTGCCAGCCCCAGCAGAGAATTTATATGCTCCTTGTTTGTGTCTGGCCACCTCCAAATACACCTAATTCCTCAGCTCAGCGACTCCGAGGTCGTGACTACATGTGAAACCCGAACTCACTGACAGGGAAAGCAAGGTCTGGGAGAGACCATGAGGCCAATGGAGGAAACCAGCCCTGGAACTGCAGGTGACAAGGGGAAATTTATCTCTGCTCTTCTGGGGATGGATGGTGGTAATGACCCCTAGAAAAGGGAATGGCCAAGGACTGATGGATAAGTCAGATCAATAGAAGTGCCTTACAGAAATGGGTAATCCAAGGAGACAGAGGATGAGATAGAGGGGCAGAGAAGGAAAGGAAGGAGAGAGAGAGAGAGACAAGAACTAGAGGTAAAACGGGAAGGAAATTGGCAGGGGAGAGAGGAGAGAAAAGCCAAAACAAAGAAGGAGAGCAAGAGTGAAATTTGGGGAAAGGAAGAAATGGAAGAGAGAAGCAGTGAAGGAACAGACAGTGAGGAGAGAGTTGAGGAGGGAAGAGAGAGAGGTAGAAGAAAAGGAAAGACAAAAGAGTAAACGAGGAGAAGAAGAGATGGTTCCTGTGAGCACACAGAAGAGAGGAAAACCTATGCCGTGCCTCCAGGCACTGTGCTAGAAACAGACCTGCTGGGGTTGTTGGGCCTCCTGGGCCCTCCTGCTGCTTTGGCTCTGGTCTGTGTGATTGCTGCCTGGTGTATTTCAGCCCCTGCAGAGAAGAGGGGATTCTGCCCCTGGATGAGCCCCTGGGTCATTGCTGTGATCTCCATCCTGAATCTCAGTGCCTGTTTCATCTCCAGCATCCTCGGTGGGTTTTGGCTGCTGCTTATTGAGCTGGATTGGAAAGGACATCAGATAAGATGCAATAAGCAGGGACTGTACAGCTCTAAGGGGGACTGGTTCTCCTCATGGGGGGTGTTGTGAAAGGATCTGTCCTGCTTTTTCCCTCAGCCCTTAACTTACAGAAATAAAGAGGTTCCCAGTGAAATGAATGGCTGGTACATTCAAAACCAGTAAAGGGAAATTCACATTCACATGGCATATTGACAGCTGGTGGAACTCACTGCTGCAGGGGGTCATTGAGTCAGATACAATAACAGGGTTTAAAGATGGGGCTGGATACATTTATGAGGAGCAGTTACATTGCCTTCCTGTGAGGCACTTGGCAAGAGACAGACCAAGAGTCTGTTCTCATCTTGCAGATCTGGTCCCCCTCTTCCACAGGCTAGTGCTGTAATTCTGGTTTTCACCCTCTCTGTGTCTGTAGTTACCTGGCGTTGGGACACTAGGACACGGCACAAAGAGCAAGAGAAACTGTCTTGGCTGCACCGGTATCTGAAGGAAAAAACTTGTGTTTCAGAGGGTGAGGCAGGGAAAGGTCAGTATGAATGAAAGTCAGCAGAAATGACTCCCCACCACATGCAATTCCCATTTTTTCTGGGACCTGGAATCTGATTCAAACTCCTGTGTAGCCTGAAGAGATCCTCACCTTGGGTGGGGCTGGTAACCAAGCGAGATCACACAAACCAGCCAGTTGAGCCCTGAGTTACATGAATGGGTAAATAGGCAGTAACAGAGGGAGAGCTGGAGGGAATGGTGCTGGAGACTCAGTAGGAGGTGCTGTTTTTGCTGAGATGGTAATGAAGGTCTATTTAGGGAGAATTTTCCCTCTGGGAAAATCAAAATTAAAGGTTTTGGTCTAGGAATGGCTAAATATTTTGTTTCAATTGAAAATGTCAAAATGAAATGTTTGGTATTTCTGAGTCAATTTTTTTCAGAACATTTTGTTCCTTAAAGTTTCAATATTTCAGTTTTCATCCTGATTGAGGATGAATACAAATGTCAAAATATCATTTTTCCCTTGGGACAGAAATCTTCTTTTTTGGTCCACTGTAAAGAATAACTTTTAACAAATGTCTCCTTTTTGTAATTTACACAGCCTTAACTCAAACTTAAATACAAGGAGAGCTGTGTGAATAACTGAGTTTTTGGTTTACTAGTGTGACAAAGTTCCTCCTCTACCTTGGTGGGTCCTGCGCTTATTGGCAGATTTGCTCACCTCAGTGATCTTCCCCACAGTCTGGATCAACTCCTCCTGTGTCTGATCAGGAGTTGGGAGGTTTGGGGGGAACCCTAGTCCTGCCCTCATACCAGTTCCGGCCAGGCCTGTGGATTGCAGCTATGTCTATCATAGTATCATTAGAATTCAAAAGCGTTGATGAAGGGACTCTATGAGGTCATTAGTTCCAACCCCGGCTAAAGACGAGGACCACTTTTTAATGGATAATCCCAGCGGTGCTTAGTCTGCGCTCTTAATACCTCTAAAGATTGGAGTTCTACCACTCCTCCCTGGTACCTATTTCCTAATACTTCACCACTCTCCTAGTCAAAGTTTTTCTGACCTATATCAGCCTGACTTCTCGCGAACTGCCAACTTCAAACCATTGTCCTTGTTCTGTCTCTCCGTCACCACTGAGAACAGCTCTAGCTCCCCTCTCCTTTGGACTATCCTGCCTAATGTGTGAGAGTTTGCATCAAATCCCTTTAGTCTTCTTTCTGTCAGGCTAAATGTAAGCTATTCCTTCAGTCTCTCTTCACTAGTATGCTTAGTTCCTCTAATCATTTTTGTTCCCTCGTATTGACTCTCTCCAATTGTTACACACGTCCTTTTTGTTAGTGTGACGCCAAACTGTGACACTATGTCCAGATGCGGGTCTCACAGTGTCCGAAGAGATGGGAATAACACATCCTCGTTGCGTCTGTAACTCCTACTATACAGCCCAGTATGTATTAGCCTGTTTTGCTACAAAGCGCCACTTAGGCTCGATTTCAACTTTTCCATACTCCGTAACTCAAGATCCTTTTTCCACCATGCTACTTAGCCAACAGTCCCAGCCTTGTACCAGTGGCATGGGTTTTCTGTTCCTGTGCAGACTGTTTCACTTTCCCTGACTGTGAAGTTGTTGACTCCTTTTTAACCAGGTGCCCTGTATTAGCCTGGCCTTGATGCGTGCAGGTTGTCTATTCAGCCCTGATCTGCCTAATTTGGTTTCTAGCATGTCCTGAATTGACGTCTAGTCACAATGACCCCTGCTCTGTCCTCAGGGAACTAGCCACTTAAACTACCACCTACTCATCCAAGTGACCAGATGACTATTTTCACACCGACAGACCGTACCACAACTCATTGGTCTGAGGACTAGTTCACCACTGGCACATACAAAACGTGTGAAAAAATTATATTGAGTCAAAATATAAGATCACATTTATTTGAACAACTGAAAAACGTATTCATTATGTTATGACAGTTTTTTATAGATTCTTTAAAAGAAAATACTGATTCAAAAATTTAAAAACATAGAATTTAATTTGATCTACAAATTCTTAAAATTAATTCCTTCTTGTACCAAATCTGCATTTTTTTGTTTTGTTGAACTGGAAACTGTATTCAATAAAATCTTCTATCCCAGTCTTCTATATGACAAGGGAGCAGAAATGTTTAATTATAACGTATTGCTTCGTGTCATTTAGGTTGTTCTACTCATGTTGTGCCCATGTGGTGTTCATTCACCTGCCACTCGCCCATTGTAAATATGCCATGCATGTGCCACAATGGCCCTCTTGCTATGTACATCGCAACTGGACAGGCTCTACAGAAAAGGTAAATGGACACAATCAGATATTAGATGGCATATACAAAAACCTGTAGGAACACTTCAACCTCCCTGACCACACTCTATAGCACCTTAAGGTTTCCATCTGGTGTACACTGTTGTCAGACTCATGCAAAAAATGGAACTAGCTGCAATTAAAATGCATGGCTTTCAGTCAACTAAATTGACATCCTCGTCGGTATTAAACAAAGACTGTGAATGCCTTGCCAATTACAAAACCAGTTTCTCCTCCCTTGTTTCACACTCTCAACTGCCTTTTAGAACAGGCCTCATTCCTCCCGTGAATTTGAACTACCTCGTTATCTCTAGCTTGCTTGCATATATATACCTGCCCCTGGAAATTTCCACTACATGCATCCGACGAAGTGGGTATTCACCCACGAAAGCTCATGCTCCAAAAAGTCTGTTAGTCTATAAGGTGCCACAGGATTCTTTGCTGCTTTTACAATCTGATGTGCTCTAATGCCCAAACTATGAGATAAAGTGAGTCACTAAACTTTAACATGTATCAGAGGGGTAGCCATGTTAGTCTGGATCTGTAAAAAACGACAGAGTCCTGTGGCACCTTATAGACTAACAGACATATTGGAGCATAAGCTTTCGTGGGTGAATACCCACTTCGTCAGATGCAAACTTTAACAGTGACCTTATACATTCATTTATCAACAGAGCAGACCAGCTGACTGTCAGACAGTGGACTAGGTCTGCCCCTTTATTCACAGCCCATTATACCTTACTTCAGAAATAGTCCTATTCACTTCAGTCAGCCTCCTTGTGGAGTAAGGTACTACTACGTCTGCTTAGCTCTTGGATAGTGCTTTTTTATCCGTAGGTTTCAAAGCTCTTTGTGAAGGTGGGCAGTATCATTGTCCTCAAATTGCAAATGAGGAAACTGAAGCAAGGGTTTTACACAAGGTCACCCAGAAGGCCAGTGGCAGAACTGGGAACAAAACCTAGAACTCCAGTCCAGGGTTCTTTCTACTAGGCGACTCAATGTGAGTAGTAGTGGCCGAACAAGACCTTGTGAAGAAGGCAAGAGGTTGCGATAGGGACTGTGACTTAATTGGATGTAGAGGTACAGATTGTCCAGTCACAGTTTTGCCTGTCAATTAAAAGTTGATCTCTTAATAAATCAAACACAATTTCTCAGGCTGGATAGAGGGGTAATGATGAAATTCTAGGGACTGTGACATACAGGAGACAGGAGGTCAGACTAAATGATCTAATGGCCTTAAATTCTATGAATCTATGGAACTTATGTGTTTTCCTTGTGTATATGTCAGAGTTAAAGCTTTTTGAATCTGTTGGTGTGACCAATGTGTTGTGGAAGGAGGACAGTAATAGGTAAGAGTTGTAAAGTTTTCTCTTGGTGTCAGTAGAGAAACAGAAATGTGGTTGTTGGCCTGAACTCTTTGTCAGCCCTTGAGGAGAATGTTCTTGAAGTAGAACAGAGCAATGATAATTAACATTAAAGAAAGATTTTTCTGTGTGAATTTTCCTAGTTTTAAAAGAAACTGTTTAAACTGGACATGAAAAATATAAAAGCAAATAATGCAGAACTTTGCAAAGAACAATGCCAATGTAGTGAAGAACACAGTGACTGCAGTAAGTGTTCTTAGATGGAGAAATGCCAAGTTCGATTAAATGAAGCCACTGCAACTTGGCAAATGTGCTGTCACACATAAAAGACATATGGCAATACGTAGTAAAGGATGGCCTCATCGATTAATTGGGCACTTTCAAACTGGCAATGCTGAAGTCGGTGTTGACATGAGAATCAGCAGGGGCCCCATTATTCTCCATTAAACACAAATCTATGATGCTTCCTTAACTATGGCTTTGTGACCACTCCACCATAATATGGCAAATTAGAGGCAGTCGGAAGAGAGGCAAGGGTGGAAGACTGACTGAAAGGAATGAATTTCGAGGAGTGATTTGAGGCAGGAGCATGTGGAGGTCAAGGAGGGTATTCCAGATTTCGAGGCCACAGCAAGAGAAGGCGCAGAGCTATTTGTGGAAGAAGACCAGGAGAGTGATGAGATAAGCTGAAGTGGCTGAATGTAGGAGTAGAAAGTAACTATAGATGAGATGGAGACAGCAGCAGAGTTGTGGAGGCCCCTGAAGGTCAGGGTGAGGGGTTTGAATCTGACCCAGAAGAAGAACAAAGCCAATGAGGAGACTCAAGTGGGAAAGGATAGGGAGATGAAAAGGCAGCAATACTATATATGAGGGACACAGTATGAAAACTGAGGAGTCCAGAGAGGGGTAGGTGCAGCAGTCAAGATTACAGAAAGATGGCCAAGACATGGGCTAAGGATTTGGCAGTAACAATGGAAAGAGAAAAGGACTGGCAGTGTTGAGCAGCAGGATGGATTTGTGGATAAAGGCGGGAGAGACAAAGGAGTTAAATATACACAAAGATTACAAGTCTAAGTGAGGGATACTGACATTGTTATTTATGATATAGAAGGGAGCAGAGGAGGGTTTCTCTGGAGGAGCTCATGAGTCGCATGGAGGGAGGTGCAAATGAATAGCTGGTAAAGGTGAGAGACAACATCATAGCAAAGACAAGACATGAAGCCATTGAAGTGAATGAACAGCAAAGAGTCCTGTGGCAACTTATGATGCATCCGACGAAGTGGCTATTCACCCATGAAAGCTCATGCTCCAATATGTCTGTTAGTCTAAAAGGTGCCACAGGACTCTTTACTGCTTTTACAGATCCAGACTAACACGCCTACCCCTCTGATACCTGAAGTGAATGAGGTCATCTAGGGGTGGTGTATAGAGTGAGAAGAAGCGAAGAGTGAGGAACACTGAAGGAAAAAGACAGAGGGGGAGAAGGTGAAGGAGGACACACTAAGGGAGATGCTGCCAGAGCAAGCACAGAAGCATGAAGGGAAACAGTCCAGCACAGAACTAGTTAGTGTGTGTTAATGGCCTACAAGTGCCTCCAGAGGGCAAGCAACAATGAGAGAAAGAACTGACCAGGAGGGGTTTAGGGGGAAGAATTAAGTATAAAAAAGACCAGGTAGGAGAAAAAAGAACATGTGGTGAATCATTTCCTCACCATGAAGAACTCTGTTAGTCCCCATTGCTCGAGATATGTGTGAAATGAAGATGGACTGGATGGAACTACCCTGTACTGGACCTGAGGACTGAACTGGGTGTCATCTAACAAGTCCTTTCCATTTTTATTTTCTGTGGTTCATTCTTCTCTCCCCTCACAGAGGAAGTCTGGACGTGCTGCCCCGGGGGCTGGGAGCTCTTTCAGGCCAGCTGCTACTACTTCTCTAAAGACTTTATGACCTGGGATGACAGTGAGAGGAACTGCACAGGGATGGGCTCCCACCTGGTGGTAATCAACACAGGAGCTGAGCAGGTAACTTGCTGGGAGTCAGGCTCCTCTGGGCACTCAGAGTGCAGCCCTGGAGAAGATGTTTGGGCTCTGTGTTCATTCAATCCTGGGCTTCCTCATCCATCACATCCAGCACCCCCACAGGGACCCCCGTCTCCTACTGTCTGCCCAGGGACTGCACCTGGTGGAGATTTGATTTTATTTTTATCCAGGATTTCATCTTCACTCGGGTAAATGGAACAGTTACAGGCAGCGAAGGAAGGGATTACTGTATTGGTCTGACTGATAAGGAGAAGAAAGGCCAGTGGCGCTGGGTGGATGACACTCCATATAACAATACTGCAGCGTGAGTATTTCCTAGGATGGAGACCAGTTACCACCCTCCACTTAGTTCCAGGATTAATACACAATGGAGTGTGTGTGTGTGTGTGTGTGTGTGTGTTGGGGGAGAGAGAGAGCAGCTTACTCTCAACTGGAACTAACTATTTTTGTTGTAATGGAGAGATGATTTACAAAGGGAACATGGATAGAGGCCATGAATGAATTTTTGGGAACAGTGTGCTGAAAGAAGAGGAGTGTTTGTGGCTGATTCAAGTATTGCAATTCTCCCTCTCCCTCATCATAATCAGCTACAACCCTTTCCCCTGCGACATTTATAATGATGCATCTCTAACATATGAGCATCTCTATTTTACAGGTTCTGGAGGCCTGGGGAACCCAATAATGAGCCCAGTGAGTACTGTGCTGTCATGCATGTGGAGGGAAAACAAACCAAACATGGAAACAGGAATTGGAATGACATCGCATGTTTCAAAGTATATAATCGAATTTGTGAAACTGCAGCACTTATATTTTGAAGAAACCCTGTCCTGGATATGAAGCTGGAGAGTCAGCACATCTCTTGCTTGGGTCAGCTCACAGAGACATCTGGCAGGAGGGATCGGATCAGCCCTGGGCTATCATGATATTGGGTGTAGGCAGTGGAGGATGATGCTGGGGCCCAAACTCACTCACTAGATCAATTTTGGAAAAATCTGAAAACTGCTGAAAATATCTAATGTGGAACAAGCCAAAGTGCAGTGAGCTCTGCCTGTGATGTCATTGAAGCTCCCAGGAGACTGGTAGAGGAGGCAGGCTGGGAAAGGCAGGATCTGTGGGTTTGCCCTGGGAAATGTTGAAGGGAGGTTTCCTGTTCATATTAACCCTGCTAGTCCTGCTCCAGGTAACAACTTACCAGGAATAAGGTCCTATCCATGCTGCAAAAATAACTAGGTCTGATCTTCTTTCCTCTTGACTATGCTACAACTCAGCTTCCCCTTGAAACAGAAATGGGGCTTTGTCCATGTCCCTGTGCAATGCTAAAACCCTTAAATGGTCCAATGCTTTAACATCACTCAGGGACAAGGGGCTGTCTACACTCGAATTGGACTGACAGAACTACATAGGTTTACAAACAGTTTAGTTCCATTGGTGCAACGCCCCTGTGCGGAGGCTTTTATTGTGGTTTAGGACTGATGCTTTATACCCAGTCAGTGAGAAATCACCTAACCTAAATTACTGTAGGGCTCCTTTATACAGAAACAAGAGTGTTCGCAGGGAGGGGCTTGCACCAATTTAACCCAGTCAGCATTGTAGCACAGAGGCAGGGCCTCCCTCAGAGATTGACAGCAAGGAACAGCCAAACACCCCCAGTGGGTGGAACAAGAAAGGTCACACCCACCACACCAGAAGCAGAGGGGGGAGATACAGGGACAGAAAGTGTAAAAGGCAGGCCTTGCAATTCAGTTTGGTTGGAGCTGCTGAGGGAGACAGATGTCCCCACCCTGCTGCTGTGTGAGGAGAAGATATCTGGTGTCCTGAGGACTCTTCTGAGCTGTTAGATGCAGCCAACCCTGAGGAGCTGCTGGAATTGCCACTAGCAGTGTATTCTGGGGAGATGGAGCTTGACACTGGGACTCAGGAACATCTGGAGGGGTGGAAGTAACCTGGGAATAGCTGACTCCAGTCGGGGATTTTGCTGCCTGAACCAAGGTCAGTGTGCTGTGGCTGGATCTCTGCTGACCCAGTAGTGGAACACTCTGCCACTGGGCCCTGGTGAAGTTGGGTGGGCCTGGGTCCCCCTGCCATGCCACCAAATGCCAAGAGACCTGTGTTTGTCTGCTGTCTGCCTGAGCCAGTATATCAGGCAATAGACTGTCTGATGCTCTGCCCCACTGCATGGATCAGAGAAACCCTCCTGAGCCCCTTGACTGTTTGGTGCCCTGCCCTGCCTGAGCTCATAGACTATTCACTGCTCTGCCTGTCCTGAGGTCTGAACTTCCAAACTGTTTGGTGCCCTGCCCTGCCTCAGGGCCTGGGCTTATAGACAATTCACTACTCTCTCCTGTCTAAGGATTTGGGCCCTAGAGACAGCTAATTTCCCCCTTTTACAGGCTGCTGTTCTAGGTATGTGACAACAAAGAGGTGTGGCCTCTCTGGGAGATTGACAGTATGCCTACAAGCGTCTAAACTCATTTTGTTAAATTGGTGCTGTTTTCTCACCGAGACAAGCCCACAATTGAAATCAACAAGACTGAGCCCTGCTGACATTCTGGAAGACATTCCTGTTTTATCTGGGCCCTCTAATCTGGCTGTACTTGCAGGGTACATAAGGCCTAAGTAGTACAGTAAATAGCTATTATTAAGTATTGTCTGATAAATATTCATAACTGCTGTGTGAGCAGAAGGGCTGGAAACCCTTTTAAAAAACCCAAACTGTAAGAATTCTGGTCACTGATTCTTGTCAACAGTTTTAACATATTCTTATTAGAACAAACCAGACCAAAGATTGTGTTAGAGCCACTAATACCCTGCCGTGCCAAGGCACAGAAAGAGGGACAATTGTATCTCGTAGGCACTGAAAAGATCTTCTAGCTCAGTCTGGTCTGGGAGCCAGGGCAGGGTCATTCCCTGCAGCACATTCTCCACTTCCTTATCTCACCCAACTTTGAATGGCTCGAGCAATGAGGTTTCCACCACTTCCCTTGAAGGGCTGTCAAACCTGTTAATGGATTTAGAGGATGAATGTCTGATGCTGTAGAAATGGTTCTCTCCTTTTTTTGTTTTTGTTTTTTGTTTTTTTTCCCCCCTCCTCTTAATACTGTGAAGTTACCTTTCATGTATGGATACTTTGCGGCTATATCTATTTGTCTTGACTATATCTTAAAGTCACATCTTAGGACACAGAACCTTGATTCCTGGGCACCAAGCTTGACTTTCTGCAAAGTTTGAATTCCCCAATGTGATGGGATGAAATCTTGCCCAGTCTCCCTCATTTGTATTGGCTCTAGCTCATCCTCCCATGCCTGGGCCCCAGCTCCGCCAATGCCCCTCAGTCCTGCCCTGTGGTCCCTCTTATATTGCAGTTCAAGGCTCCACCGAGAGATTCCAGCAGGAGGAGACTGTTGGCTCAGCATCCTACGAGGTCCCACTACCAGATGTTTAATAGTCATTCTTCAATACACTCCAGGCACCTCCAGCAGCCCAGACACATTTAGCCCTTGTCCACATGGGGAAGTTAGTGTGCACCAAGCTACAATGTGACTTTACAGTGCACTAGCTACTCTCCACTAACTCTCTCTCTCTAACTTTGAGGTTTATTTTTGGCTCATTCCATTTCATGCTCACCTCTCAATATTTTTCTCCTGTGATGAGAAGTAATGCAAGAGGCAGCAAACCCCCAGCTAACCCTTGTGCACACTCAGTGGGGTTCCTCAAACTCCAGTGCTGCTTGCCAGCCCCAGCAGAGAATTTATATGCTCTTTGTTTGTGTCTGGCGACCTCCAAATACACCAATTCCTCAGCTCAGTCTATGTGCTCATAACTATAAGTGAAACCCAAACTCACTGACAGGGAGAGCAAGGTCTGGGAGAGACCATGAGGCCAATAGAGGAAACCAGCCCTGGAACTGCAGGTGACAAGGGGGAATTTATCTCTGCTCTGCTGGGGGATGGATGGTGGTAATGACCCCTAGAAAAGGGAATGGCCAAGGACTGATGGATAAGTCAGATCAATAGAAGGGCCTTACGGAAATGGGTGATCCAAGGAGAGAGAGGATGAAATAGAGGGGCAGAGAGAGAGAGAGACAGGGATGGCTCCAGGCCCCAGCATGCCAAGCGCGTGCCTGGGGCAGCAAGCCACAGGGGGCGCTCTGCTGGTCGCTGTGTGGGCGGCAGGCAGGCTGCCTTCAGCGGCATGCCTGCAGAAGGTCCACTGGTCCCGCAGCTTCGGCGGACCTCTCACAGGCGTGCCGCCGAATCCGTGGGACCGGGGACCTCATGCAGGCAAGCCGCCGAAGACAGCCTGTCTGCTGTGCTTGGGGAGGCAAAATACCTAGAGCCGCCCCTGGAGAGAGAGACAAGAACTAGGGGTGAAATGGAAAGGAAATTGGCAGGGGAGAGAAGAGAGAAAAGCCAAAGCAAAGAAGGGGAGTGTGACAAAGTGGGAATGTTCTTAATGTTTTCTCTGAATACTGTGTGGGTGCCTCAGTTTCCCCTCAGCATTTCTTAGGTATCTAGGTGGGGGGAACAGGTGTGTGATTGTTGCAGAGCCCAAGAGGGTCCCTGTGATACTGTCGGCACAGAGAATGGTCGACACTCTGTGTCCTGGCAACTAATGGCCTGGGCCCCTCCCCTGCAAAGGTGTCAACTGAAGGTGTTGGAGAACAGAGATCAAGTGACCTCTTGGCCCAAGAAAGGGACAAAGGCAGAGGAGGGGCTGGAGAGTTTTCAGTTTGAAGCTGGCTGGGATTATGGAGGGGAGGCCAGACAGACATTCTGACCTGACTGAGGGGGTCCTGTTGTCTGTACCTGCAAAGCCTGTCTTAAACTGTGTTCCTGTCATCTAAATAAACCTGTTTTACTGGCTGGCTGAGAGTCATGGTGAATTGCAGGAAGCTGGGCGTGCAGGGCCTTGTCTCTCCCAAACTCCGTGATAGGGAGCAAGAATGAAATTTGGGGAAAGGAAGAAATGGAAGAGAGAAGCGGTGAAGGAACAGAGGAGAGAGAGGTAAAAGGAAAGACAAAAGAGTAAATGGGGAGAAGAAGAGATGGTTCCTGTGAGCACACATAAGTGTAAAACCTATCAAGTCCCTCCAGGCACTGTGCTGGAACAGACCTGCTGGGCCTCCTTGGCCATCCTGCTCCTTTGGCTCTGGTCTGTGTGATTGCTGCCTGGTATATTTCAGCCCCCGCAGAAAAGAGGGGATGCTGCCCCTGGATGAGCCCCTGGGTCTTGCTGTGATCTCCATCCTGATCCTCAGTGCCTGTTTCATCTCCAGCATCCTTGGTGGGTTCTGGCTGCTGCTTATCTGATGTCCTTTCCAATCCAGCTCAGTAAGATGCAATAAGCAGGGACTGTACAGCTCTAAGGGGAATTGGTTCTCCTCATGGGGGGTGTTGTGAAAGGATCTGTCCTGCTTTTTCCCTCAGCCCTAACTTACAAAAATAAAGAGGTTTCCAGTGAAATGAGTGGCTGGTACATTCAGAACCAGTAAAGGGAAATTCACATTCACATGGCATATTGATGGCTGGTGGAACTCACTGCTGCAGGGGGTCATTGAGTCAGATACAATAGCTGGGCGTAAAGAAGGGCTGGATACATTAGAGAAGTAACATTGGGGATGCTGCTAGCATGGATGGAGGTAGTAACTGACCTGTATCAGGTTACGATCTGGTCACTGCAGAGGTCAGGTAGAATCCTCCCTTCCTCCAGTCTGGGATCATACTGCACAATGAGGCACAAGATGTGAGCATGAGCCTTCCTGTGAGGCATTTGGCAAGAGACAGACCAAGAGTCTGTTCTCACCCGGCAGATCTGGTCCCCCTCTCCCACAGGCTAGTACTGTAATTCTGGTTTTCACCCTCTCTGTGTCTGTCATTTCCTAGCATTGGAACACTAGGACACGGCACAAAGAGCAAGCGAAACTGTCATGGATGCCTGCGCTGGTATCTAAAGGAAAGAACTTGTGTCTCAAAGGGTCAGGCAGGGAAAGTTGGCAGAAATGATTTCCCACCACATGCAATTCCCTTTCTTTCTGGGACCTGGAATCTGATTTAAACTCCTGTGTAGACTGGAGAGATCCTCACCTTAGGTGGGGCTGGTAACCAAGTGAGATCACACAAACCAGCCAGTTGAGCCCTGCCTTACATGGATGGGTAAATAGGCAAGTAACACAGCGAAAGCTGGAGGGAGAGGTGCTGGAGGCTCAGTAGGGGGTGCTGTTCTCTCTCAGATAGTAAGGATAGTCTATTTTGGGAGAAATTTCCATTGGGAAAATTAAAGGTTTTGATTTGGGGAATGGCTAAACATTTAGCTTTTTGTTTGCTGGTGCCTTGTTAAAGACTGCAATGATCACCTCTGCTATTTGAAGTCAGAGTGGTTAATTGCTCCCAGCTGGTGAGGCACACAGGTCATCCTGTAACCATCTCCTTAAGCAGATCTCTGTGGGTGGGGGGAAGCTGCATGATCTCTGGACTTAGTCTATGATTCTGTGAAGTTGAAGGTCAAAAGGGACCAGTATGATCATCTAGTCTGATCTTCTGCACAATACAGCCCACAGAATCTCACCCAACCACTCCTATATCAAACATGTGTCTGAGACACTGAAGTCCTCAAATCATGGTTTAAAGACTTCAAGGTGCAGAGAACCTTCCAGCAAGTGACCCATGCCCCATGCTGCAGAGGAAGGCGAAAACCCCCCAGGGCTTCTGCCAATCTGTCCTGGAGGAAAATTCCTTCCCGACCCCAGATATGGCAATCAGTTAAACCCTGAGCATGTGGGCAAGATTCACCAGCCAGAAACCCAGGAAAGAATTCTAATCTGAGTTTAAACTCCTGTGTAGACTGGAGAGTCCTCACCCTTAGGTTGGGAGCTTGGTAACCAAGTGGATCACACAAACAGCTCAGTTGAGCCTCCTACACGGATTGCGGTAAATAGGCAAGAACACAGCGTAAAGCTGGAGGGAGAGGTGCTGGAGGCTCAGTAGGGGTTGCTGTTTCTCTCTCAGGATAGTAAGGATAGTTCTATTCTTGGAAGAATTTCATTGTGGAAAAGTTAAAGGTTTTGATTTTGGGGAATGGCTAAACATTTTAGCTTTTGTTGCTTGGGTGCCTTGTAAAGACTGCAATTGATCACCTCTGCTATTTGAAGTTCAGAGTCGGTTACCATGCTCCCAGCTGGTGAGGCACACAGGTGGTTTAAAGACTTCAAGGTGCAGAGAACCTTCCAGCAAGTGACCCGTGCCCCATGCTGCAGAGGAAGGCGAAAAACCCCCAGGGCCTCTGCCAATCTGCCCTGGAGGAAAATTCCTTCCTGACCCCAAATATGGCAATCAGCTAAACCTGAGCATGTGGCAAGACTCACCAGCCAGACACCCAGGAAAGAATTCTCTGTAGTAACTCAGATCCCACCCCATCTAACATCCCATCACAGACATTGGGCATATTTACCGCTAATAGTCAAAGATCAATTAATTGCCAAAATTAGGCTATCCCATCATACCATCCCCTCCATAAACTTATCAAGCTTAGTCTTGAAGCCAGATATGTCTTTTGCCCCCCACTACTCCCCTTGGAAGGCTGTTCCAGAACTTCACTCCTCTGATGGTTAGAAACCTTCATCTAATTTCAAGTCTAAACTTCCTGATGCCAGTTTATATCCATTTGTTCTTGTGTCCACATTGGTACTGAGCTTAAATAATTTCCTCTCCCTCCCTGGTATTTATCCTCTGATATATTATATAAAGAGCAATCATATCTCCCCTCAGCCTTCTTTTGGTTAGGCTAAACAAGCCAAGCTCTTTGAGTCTCCTTTCATAAGACAGGTTTTCCATTCCTCGGATCATCCTAGTAGCCCTTCTCTGTACCTGTTCCAGTTTGAATTCATCCTTCTTAAACATGGGAGACCAGAACTGCACACAGTATTCCAGATGAGGTCTCACCAGTGCCTTGTATAAACGGTACTAACACCTCCTTATCTCTACTGGAAATACCTCGCCTGATGCATCCCAAGACCGCATTAGCTTTTTTCACAGCCATATCACATTGGCGGCTCATAGTCATCCTGTGATCAACCAATACTCCGAGGTCCTTCTCCTCCTCTGTTACTTCCAACTGATGCCTCCCCAGCTTATAACAATAATTCTTGTTATTAATCCCTAAATGCATGACCTTGCACTTTTCACTATTAAATTTCATCCTATTACTATTACTCCAGTTTACAAGGTCATCCAGATCTTCCTGTATGATATCCCGGTCCTTCTCTGTATTGGCAATACCTCCCAGCTTTGTGTCATCCGCAAACTTTATTAGCACATTCCCACTTTTTGTGCCAAGGTCAGTAATAAAAAGATTAAATAAGATTGGTCCCAAAACCGATCCTGAGTGAGGAACTCCACTAGTAACCTCCCTCCAGCCTGACAGTTCACCTTTCAGTATGACCCATTGTAGTCTCCCCTTTAACCAGTTCCTTATCCACCTTTCAATTTTCATATTGATCCCCATCTTTTCCAATTTAGCTAATAATTCCCCATGTGGAACCGTATCAAATGCCTTACTGAAATCGAGGTAAATTAGATCCACTGCATTTCCTTTGTCTAAAAAATCTGTTACCTTCTCAAAGAAGGAGATCAGGTTGGTTTGGCACAATCTACCTTTTGTAAAACCATGTTGTATTTTGTCCCAATTACCATTGACCTCAATGTCCTTACTACTTTCTCCTTCAAAATTTTTTCCAAGACCTTTGCATACTACAGATGTCAAACTAACAGGCCTGTAGTTGCCTCGATCACTTTTTTTCCCTTTCTTAAAGATAGGAACTATGTTAGCAATTCTCCAGTCATACGGTACAACCCCTGAGTTTACAGATTCATTAAAAATTCTTGCTAATGGGCTTGCAATTTCATGTGCCAGTTCCTTTAATATTCTTGGATGAAGATTATCTGGGCCCCCCCAATGATTTCCCATTAAGCTGTTTGAGTTTGGCTTCTACCTCGGATGTGGTAATATCTACCTCCATATCCTCATTCCTATTTGTCATCCTACCATTATCCCTAAGCTCCTCATCCTCATTAAAGACTGAGGCAAAGCAACTTTGACTTGAAGTAATTCCAGGCTTCCTCCACCTTTAGATTCCCAAGTTCTTCAGTCCAATCCACTTCCCTACCTAATTTCCTCAATTATTTAAAGTTAGCCTTTTGAAATCAAAAACCCTAGTCATAGATCTATTTTTGTTTATCCTTCCATCTAGTTTAAATTGAATTAGCTCATGATCACTGAAACCAAGATTGTCCCCTACGACCATTTCTTCTATGAGATCTTCAGTACTCGCCAAAGCCAAATCTAAAATGGCATCCCCTCTTGTCTGTTCAGCAACTACTAGGTGAGTGAATCCATCAGTTATCGCATCGAGGAAAATCTGAGCCCTATTATTATTACTAGCACCTGTCCTCCAGTCTATATCTGGGAAGTTAAATTCTCCCATGATCACACAATTCCGATTAGCCTCTATCCATATCCAAATCAGATCCTGGTGGTCTATAGTACATCCCAAGCAGTATCTCAGGGGAGGCTCTAGTAGCTTTCTTCCCCAATGTGATTTTTGCCCAGGCAGACTCTCTTATCCATTCCATCCCTTATTTCTTTAGTCTACCTCATCACTGATATACAATGCTACTCCATGACCTTTGCCCTTTATTTCTGTCTTTCCTAAACAGAACATACCCTTCAATACCTGTGCTCCAGTCATGACTACTATTCCACTATGTTTCTGTTATCCATATAATATCCGGTTTCACTTCTTGCATCTGTAACTCTAGCTCCCCCATTTTGTTACCTAGGCTCCTCGCATTAGTGTACAAACATTTTAATTCTTGCTGTTTGGCTTCACTCACATTCTTTACCCAATTAGGCCCAGAAGTTCTATCGCCAGTATCACCTATTAGAATTGTATCTACACTAACCTTCCTCTGTATGTCCATTCTCCTACCCACAACAGTATCCTTTTTTGCTTCGTTTTCTTCCCCCTCAGTGCTGGAGGTCTCATGCTGCTAACATTAACAGTCTCTTAGGAAACTGTCATCTAATATCTAGATATTCCAACTCACACAGTTTTGCATCCAACATGAGGGAATTCTTTATCGGTCAAGACAAAAAATCAAATATAGAAGAACTGATCACAGAACTAAAGATTAATGGTAATTTATGATCATGACTTGATCAGATTCATAATATGCAAACAGAATAAAGTCCAAACCAGTAATACATATATATGGTGCTAAAAGAACCAATTTCACAAAGCAATTATGAGCCAAATGTGCTGGGAGGAAGAACTTAATCAGGAAAATATGACTGAAAATTTACTAGATCCCTAAAAAGCCACAATATTAAACTAGAGGAAGAAAGTCATATTGGTTAAAATACTGACATGGTTCAGAAGGGAAGTGAAGGCAGCTATAAAATATAAAACAAATGGAAAAAGGGGAAGTTGAAAGTAATGAATATATATCAGAAACTAGGTGTTAGGGAGCTTTCCCTTCACCTTCCTCCCCTGGTTCTTGTCATGCAGACAGAAAGCAGAAGATGGGAAGTCCAAAGTGCAGGCAATGCATTGTTCATAGAACAGAATATCAGGATTGGAAGGGACCTCGGGAGGTCATCTAGTCCAACCCCCTGCTCAAAGTGGAACCAATTCCCAACATTTTTTCCCTCCCAGATCCCTAAATGGCCCCTTCAAGGATTGAGCTCTCAGCTCTGGGTTTTGCAGGCCAATGCTCAAACCACTGAGTTTCCCCCCATGTTTATTGGGATTAGTTTCAAGCAAGCATATCCATAGCTTTGATGCCACAGAGCCTTGTTTCCCAGTGTCCTGTCTCTGCCCACGCCCCTTAGCGGACATAAATATACCTGTAGTGCACACCCTTGATTCCACCTCAACATTGTATGCAGAGAGATTTTCCACCAAGGACAGGCCTAGGAATCCTTCTGCCACTGCTTGGCCTTCTACTCTAGATGGACCACTCGCTCCTGGTGCCCCACTGGTTTCGAGTGCCTGGGACTTTCTCAGTGGACAATCTCGGTTCATATGTCCTGGCCTTTTGCAAGTGTAACAAATGTATCTTCCCAGCTCATCCTTCAGTGAAGATCTTCGAGATCCCGGTGCCCTTGGATACTTTGGCATACTAATGGAATTTTTTTTTTTTTAATCAACTCTGGTAATCACTTTCAGCATCTCCTCCTGTTGGACCACCAGTTTTTGGACAGCTTCACTTAAGCTTTCCAATGTTAGCTCTGTTTGGGGCAAGGCCTTTTCCCCAGCAGCTGCATTCACTAGGCCCCCACTTCGTGTACGGGGGTTATGCTTGGCTGTCTCTGCCACAGGAACTTCCTCTTCTTCTGACCACATAATGGCAGCCTGCATGAGTTCATGGAACTTCTTACTGGGCTCTTCCTGGGCTCTTCCTTAAACCTCCTTTTCATTTCACGGCAGAAGGAATCATCCTGGAGCCCCAGTACTAACTGCTCTTTCAGAATCGTATCTGGGTCTGAAACTCGTTGAGGGTCTCGCCGCTCCACTTTGCTCATTCTCTCCTGGAGGTCATATTCATCTGCCTGGATAGTTTCACTGGGCTCCTGCTTTCTCTAATAACTCTCTTTTAATCGGGTTCCAATAGGTACCTTGTCCCCATACACTTCTAGGAGGAGTTCAAATACCTTTTCCACTTTGTTTTTGGTCCGCCACTGCCATGAACTTTACTGTGGCCTTGGCTTGGCCCTTGAGATGTTCCTCTATGAAGTCCACATGGTCTTCTACAGGTACTCTTAGCACACGCACAGCTGCCTTCACAGACTTGACCCACTCCTCTACCTTAATGTCTCCTGGTCTCGTCAGGAAGCCACCAAACTCTCTGTGACCTTCCGCTCCCATGGAACATAAATAGTAGGGGGTTTCTTAGCTTCTGCTGCCTGTTGGTCTATCACTGCCCTAGCCAGTGATAAGGCTTCTCTCTGTTCTAGGTTGTTGTAATGCCTCAACTTGGTCTGATAATCTGCGATGAAGTTCAGCAAACTGGGCCCATAGTTCTTAAATTCCAGCCATGGTAGGGTGCTCAACCAGGCCCAGACCATGCAACTAGAATTCAACTAGTAAACCAATTGGGTGGACCCTGTGGATAGGATCCTGTTCGTGAAGCCAATTATGTAAGCGGGGGAATGGTCCCGCTATTGTGGGGAACTTTCCTGGCTTCTGCGCTACCTCGGTGAAGTGGGCTAGCGAAAGGATCTAAGTCCTCGCTCTCACTTCCTTTACCCAGAGGACTCCCCTTCCACTCTTCTGTCTGGAAGAGTTCTCGTAATCCCAGCAAGGCTGGGCCCAGGATTCCTGGGGGGCTCAACCCCCCAACCCTGCTGTGGTCACCTAGGACAGGGGCTAGGGTGTCCCCACTCTGGGGTACCCTCTCTGCACTGGGCACCTCCCTGACCAACTAATTAGTCCATACAATTTAAAGCAAATACAAGTTGTTTAGCAATTAATTTTAAAAAATAAGGAAAAATGGGAAAGGTTACAGGAAAACACATCACTCTGCTCCATGGCAGGGGAACATTACAAAGAGTCTCTGGACATCAAGGCAGTTCAGTCTGTTCCTAGCAGGTCCCAGGCCTCCATCTCAGGCCCTGGCTCCGCTGCAGGGATGCTGCGGGTTGGACACTTGCAATGGTAGTGGCCACGCACCTCCGGGCTTTGGGTGGTGGGACCCATCTTCCCAGAGTCAGCCCCCCATCAGGCTAAGTATTATATCCTTGGTGGCAGCCGATTGAAGAAGAAATCTTTTGAGGCTAGAGAGCAGACAGCTAACAAAACTACGATTTACAGACACAGAGCTCCCCAAATGGCCGAAGCTGGCTGGGCTATCCCCTAATAATCTAACTCAGTTGCCATAGGAACAAAAACCATGACAACCAAATACACAACATATTCCCCCCCCCACCCCCCCAATAAGAACATCCCCTAAATAAAACACACAGTAGACTAGAGAAGGATGGTAGACTGCCTCCATTCCTGGCTAAACCCTGGGGATTATTTTGCCCTGTAACCATGGGTTTGCCCTAGCTAAAGATCCAGCCGATGAGGAGGCCTTCTGTCTCCAGGTGGATTACACTGAACTTCTGGTGTTGTTGCACCCGAAAGTACCATGGGCTCGGGGTCCGCAGCACGAACGGGTGAGGAGGTGGGGTCAGCTCGTTCTGGGCAAAGGGGTATCTCAGCCGCCAGCAGTAATGGAGGAGAACAGTCAGGAACAGGTGATTCGTGATTCGGTGTCTCACCAGAAGAGGTGAAGT
This sequence comes from Chelonoidis abingdonii, assembly GCF_003597395.2. Taxonomy (NCBI): domain Eukaryota; kingdom Metazoa; phylum Chordata; order Testudines; family Testudinidae; genus Chelonoidis; species Chelonoidis abingdonii. The sequence continues at coordinate 143,234,036 of NC_133769.1, read as the reverse complement.
CAGACCACTCAACTGCAGATGTGTACTGAGGACTGGCATGACCTGGCAACAACTGATCTACATGTCACCGCCAGGTAAGATTCTCTGCAGTCCAGACTGTGTAGGAAACAGGTCCTGTTTGAGTGATGATTGTGGCAGGGACCCATTTAGCTCTGGTAGTATAATTCCAACCCAAAACTGGCTGTCCCAAGCTAAAGGTTTGATCTTTTGCTCTGGGTGCCCGTCTGATGACTTGATATTGCTGCTGACGTTGCACAGTTTGTCGGGTTTCAGCAGATCAAAGCAAGTGCGCAGCTGTCATCCTATCATTAGAAAGGCCGGCGATGCCTTGGTCATAGCATGAGGCGTGTTTCTGTAGGAAAGTAAGAAGGTATCCAGACGCTTTTGAATGGAGTGTTTGTCCCCTTGCTGATTTCAAAGCGTGTTTCATTGTCTGCAGAAATCTTTCAGCTAATCCATTGGTGGATGGATGATATGGTACTGAAGTGATGTGGTGTATCCCATTTGCCTTCATAACATTTTTAAACTCCTGAGAGACGAACTGCGGTCTGTTGTCGCTCACAAGTTGTTCTGGCAGACTGAAACGACTAAAGAGTCCCCGTAGTTTTTGGACAGTACTCTCTGCAGTAGTGGACTGCATTATAGAGACTTCTGACCATTTAGAATGGACATCTACTGTCACCAAGAACATGCTTCCTTCAAGGGAGCCAGCAAAGTCAATGTAAATACGTTGCCACAGGTTTTCAGGCCAGTCCCATGGGTGTAGGGGTGCCCACTGGCGTGCATTCTTCACACCCTGACATGACGTACAAGCTTTTGCCTTCTCTTCAGTAGCACTGTCCAATCCAGACCACCAAAAATAGCTTTGTGCAATTTTCTTCATGCGCACTATTCCACAGTAACCGGAATGTAGCTGTTCTAACATCTGTGATCTCAGTGGTGGTGGAATAATGACACGTCTCCCCCACAACAAACAACCAGATTGAACCGATAACTCCATCCTTCTGGACATGTAGGTAACAAGATCGGGTGAGACCGGAGAGGTTTGTCGAGATTTTCCATGCATCATCAGGTCCATAACTTGGGACAATACTGAGTCAACGCGAGTTGCCTTCTTTATCTGAGTAGCAGTGATGGTATATTCTCTACCTGTTCAAAGCAGAAGATTTCCTTTTGGGCACTATCTTGATGTTTGACCAGCAAAGGCAACCTTGAGAGGCCATCTGCATTGCCGTGCAGAGTGGATTTCCGATATTTGATTTCATATGTATGCGCTGAAAGTAACAATGCCCAACATTGCATACGACTAGCAGCTAATGGGGGAATGCCTGTGTAGGGTCCAAAAATTGACGTCAGAGGTCGATGGTCTGTGAGAAAAATAAACTTCTGCCCAAACAGGTAATGATGAACTTCCAAATTCCAAAAACAATTCCTAATGCCTCACGTTCGATTTGGGTGTAGTTAGTTTATGCTTTTCTTAGAGTGCATGAAGCAAAAGCAATAGGTCTCTCTTCTCCCGAAGGCATAATGTGTGACACAATTGCTCCCACTCCATAAGGGGAGGCATCGCAGGCCAACTGTAGGGGTAAGGATGGATCAAAGTGCGTTAGAACTTCAGAATTTAGCAACGCATCCTTAGCTTTGTTAAATGCAACATCACAGGCTTCAGTCCACTTCCAGGCCTTGTTCTGCCCAAGGAGCTCGTGAAGTGGTTTTAGCAGTGTGGCTAACTGTGAGATGAACTTTCCGTAATAGTTCAGTAGTCCTAGAAACAAGCACAGCTGGCTTACATTTTGAGGTGGGGGAGCCTCCACAATAGCCTTAACTTTTGCAGGGGCCTTATCAAGACCCGCAGCATCAATGATGTGTCCCAAATATTCAACAGAGGGCTGGAAGAATTCATACTTGTCTTTGCGAACTCGTAGGCCAAACTCTTCCAGTCTTTGTAGGGTAGCCTCTAAATTCTTTAAGTGATCCTCTTCATTCCTTTCCGTGACCAGGATATCATCCAGATAGCACTGAACTGCTGACAAGTCTCACATGATCTGGTCCATAGCCCTCTGGAACAGGACGGAAGCAGACATTATTCCGAAGGGTAGGTGACAGTATCGATAAACTCCCTTATGAGTCACAATAGTCAACAGCTCTTGGGACTTTTCATCAACGTGCATCTGTAAATATGCTTGACTCGGATCAATCTTACGAACTTTTGTCCCCCAGCCAGGCCTGTGAAGAGGTCATTGATGCGAGGAAGCAGGTATTGCTCTGCACACAATACTGGGTTGACAGTGACTTTAAAATTACCGCAAATCTGGAGGGAGCCATCTTTCTTCACTATTGGAACGATAAGAGTGGCCCATTGGCTATGGGTAACTGGTATTAGGACTCCATTGGTGACCAGGCGCTCCAGGTCTGCTTCAACTTTTGGCCTGATGGCATATGGCACAGTTTGGGCTTTCAGATATTTTGGTGGACTGTCAGGTTTAATGTTCAATGTCACAGTAATTCCCTTCATACTTCCCAAATCATCTCCAAAAACAGCAGCATGTTTCCTTAGTATAGGGGTTAGACTGGTTTCTTCTTTAGTCATCCGGTGCACTTCTGCCCAGTTCAGCTGAATCTTCCCAAGCCAAGACCTACCCATTAAGGCTGGGTAGTTACCTCTCACCACAAACAGTGGCAATTTAGCAGCCTGTCCATTGAGCTCCACCTTAACATCAATAGTGCCCAACATGGGCACAGCTTCTCCCGTATACTTCTTCAGAACAGTTTTTGTTGCCTTAAGCGGAAGATGCTGTAGCTTTTCTTTATACACAGTCTCGGAGACCAGCGAGACGGCTGCACCAGGGTCCAGTTCCATGCGTATAGGTTTGCCATCCAACAACGGGGTTACCCAGTATTCATGTGAGCCCACTGCCAAAGACAAAACATGCAGTGGCACTTCCGCTTGCGATGAGGTGTCACCTTGATCATCCTGGGTCTGCTCTAGGGTATGCAGGGTTCCTCTTTTTGTCGGCCAGACCACAGGCCTCTTTTTCTTTTGTTTACAGGCACACTCAATGTGTCCCTTTGTGCCACAGTGTCGACACACCAGGTCCTTACACCAGCATTCTGATGCCTGGTGACCCGGCTTACCACAGCCGTAACACTCCTGACTCTGCACATTTTTGTGGGTAGGTTCTTGTGACACTATTTGCACCCTAGGGGATGCACCGATGTTTTGCACCTCCCTTGTAGCCAGTTCCACGGAGACAGCAGTATCAACAGCCTTCTGTGAGGTAAGCTGAGCCTCTATCAGTAGGCGCTTCCATATAGCTTCATTGTACAGGCCACACACTAATCTGTCAACCAGGGCATCATTTAACATCGCCTTAAATTCACAGTGTTCTGCTAGCTTTTTTAAAATTGCTACAAATTGTACAACTGTTTCTTCTTCTTTTTGGTCTCTTTTGTGGAACCGATATCTTTCAGCAATTATCAGTGGTTTGGGGGAAAAATGGGACCCCAGGATTTCCACAATGTCACTGTAAGATTTAGTCTCAGGCTTAACAAGGTGTAGTAAGCTGCACAGCAGGGAGTAGGTTTTAGCCCCTACAACACTTAAGAATATTGGCATCTTCTGTAATGTCATTTGCAATAACAAAAAGCTGAAAACGCTCAATATACACATGCCATTGCACTATATTCTCATCAAAAGGTTCCAGTGGCCCGGTCAGAGTAGCCATGATTTTTAGTTTCACTTTCAGTCAGTGCAAACAAGCATTTTTTTGTTTGTTTGTTCTTTACCTTGACTTCTTCTGCCTTCTGTTACTGGAACAGCACCGGTATCCCATCCTCGTCGCCACTTGTTATATCCTTGGGGGCCGCTGGTTTAGGAAGAAATCACTTGAGGCCAGAGAGCAGACAGCTAACAAAACTACCATTTATTTACAGACACAGAGCTCCCCAACTGGCCGGGAGCTGGTTGGGCTATTCCCTAATAATCTGACTCAGTTGCCATAGGAACAAAAATCATGACAACCAAATACACGACATTTAAGAACCCACTCCTAGCCTGGCCTGCAAGGACCCTTGGCTGGGAGTGTCTTTCTGCACTGGGCCCTTTGCCCAAGGTCCTCTCCCTTGGCTGGTCGCAGTTGCTCACCACACCTGGCTCTGTGGCTGCAGCTCTGCTCCCAGCACAGGATCTTCTCTCCCTGGGCTGTGTCTCTGGCTCTGCGGCTGCAGATCTGGCACGGCTCTGCTCTCCTAGCTCAGCTTGGACCTCTGCTTTCTTCTTAGCTTGGCCCCACTCTGTCTGACCCAGGCAATTCCAGCTCACACGGAGGACGGAGCCCACCCTGGCCTTCTGTCTCCCTGATTAGCCTGTCCACCCTGTCAATCAGGCTCATCTGGAGCATTGGCCTCTCGCCATTGTTCCTGGGGACTGTCAATCTCAGGGTCCTGATTTCCCATCGACCCTTCCCCTTTTAGTGCTGGGAGCTAGCCAACCAAAACACCCCCACTGAATGTTAGTAAGGGGGCAACAGTCCCCTTACACATGTGTATTCTTGCAAAAGTGAGACACTAGGGCTCCAGTAACAAAACACACCCATAGTTAAATACAGTTACTCTTACAAATTCTATTTAGATTGTGTAGCAGGGCTTTTAATTTTCTGTGTTCCAGTTTTTTGTGTTTAGTAAAATATTTAGCAGATATTACCATTCTTTTCCCATTAAACACAAATTTCTGATGCAGCCTCAACTATGGCTTCATTACTGCTCCACCATAATATCACAAATTAGAGATAGTCCAGAGAGAGGGCAATGGTGGAAGACTGACTGAAGGAATGAGTTTTCAGGAGTGATTTGATGCAGGAGCACATGGTCCAGGAGGATATTCAAGGTACCGAGGGCATAATGAGAAGTGTACCATCTACAGAGGGAGAAAGCACCAAAGGGTGGAAGGAACTGATTGGGAAAGGTTTTAGGGGGGAAATTTTAGTATAAAGAGGAGGAAGTAGTAGAAAAAAAACTCAGTCTGGAGGTCCATGAATCATTACCTGATTTGTCATAGAAATGTAGGACTTGATGGAAACTTGAGAGGTCATCTAGTTCACTCCCCTGCACCAAGGCAGGACTAAGTATTATCTAGATCATCCCTGAAAGGTATTTGTCTGCCCTAATCTTTAAAACCTCCAGGGACAGAGATTCCAACACCCGCCTAGCCAAGCCAATTTGTTCAGTGCTTAACTACCCTGACAGTTAAGAAGCTTTTCCTAATGTCTAACCTAAATGTCTCTTGCTGCAATTTAAGCACAGTACTTCTTGTCCTGGCCTCAGCAGGTAAGGAGAACAATTTATCACCCTCCACTTTTTAACAACCTTTCACATACAGTACTGAAGACTGTTATCATGTCTTTCCTCAGTCTTCTCTCTAGACTAAACAAACCTAATTATTTCAGTCTTTCCTCATAAGTCATGTTTTCTAGTGGTTCTCAGACTTTTGTACTGGTGACCCCTTTCACACAGCAAGCCTCTGAGTGTGACCCCCTTTATAAATTAAAAACACAATTTTTTTTTATATTAAACACTATTATAAATGCTGGAGGCAAAGTGAGGTTTCGGGGTGCAGGCTGACAGCTCATGACTCCCCACGTGATAACCTCGTGAGCCCCTGAAGGGTCACGATCTCCACTTTGAGAACCTGTTCTAGACCTTTAATCATTTTTGTTGCTCTCCTCTGGACTTTGTCCAATTTGTCCACATCTTTCTCAAAGTGGGGTGCCCAGAACTGGACAGAATACCCTAGCTGAGGTCTTGTCTTAGTGCAGAGTAGAGTGGAAGAATTACTCCTCATGTCTTGCTTGCGACACTTCTGCTAAAACATCCCAGAATGATGTTCACTTTGTTGCAACAGTCTTATATGGTTGACTTATATTTAGCTTGTGATCCACTATAAACCCCAGACCCTTTTATGCAGTACTCTTTCCTAGGCAGTCGTTTCCCATTTTGTGTGTGTGTGCAACTGTTTGTTCCTTCCTGCGTGTAGTATGTTGCCTTTCTCCTATTGAATTTCATCTTATTTATTACAGACCATTTCTTCAGTTTATCAAGATCATTTTGAATTTTAATTCTCTCCCACAAAGCACTTGCTCCTCCCAGCTTGGTATCATCCGCAAACTCTGTAAGTGTACTCTCTATGCCATTATACAAATCACTGATGAAGATATTGAATAGAATCAGACCCAGGACAGATCCCTGTGGGAGCCCTCTTTATATGCCTTTATAGCTTGACTGTGAACCATTGATAACTACTGTCTGATTATGGCAGGGTTCCACAACCTTTGGCACGCAGCCCGCCAGGGTAAGCACCCTGGTAGTCCGGGCCAGTTTGTTTACCTGCCGTGTCCTCAGGTTTGGCCAATCACAGCTCCCACTGGCCGCGGTTCACCACTCCAGGCCAACGGGGGCTGCAGGAAGCGGTGCAGGCCGAGGGATGTTTTGCAACCAGTTATGCATCCATCTTGTAGTAGGTTCATCAAGACTGTATTTCTTTAGTTTGTTTATGAGAAGGTCCCATGAGACCGTATCAAAAGCACTCATAAAGTTGAGATATATCACATCTATTGCTTGTCCACTATCCAAAAGGCTTGTTACCCTGTCAAAGAAAGATATAAGGCTGGTTTGATATGATTTGTTCTGGACAAATCCATGCTTACTCTTCTTATTATCACCTTATCTTCTAGGTGCTTACAAATTGATTATTTGTTCTATTATCTTTTCGGGAACTGAAGTAAACTGACTAGTCTATATTCCCTGGGTTGTCCTTATTCCCCTTTTTATAGATGCCCTATATTTGCCATTTTCCAATTCTCTGAGGTCTCCCCAATCCTTCAGAAATTCTCAGAGATAATCACTAATGGCTCAGAGATCTCTTCAGTCAAGTCTAAGTATTCTAGGATGTATTTCATCAGTCCCTGCCGATTTGAAGACATCTAACTTGTCTAGTAATTTTTAACTTGTTCTTTCCCTAGGTTAGCCTCATACCATACCCCACTTACACTGATGTTTGCTATGTTACTAGTCAGATCATTGCTGACCTTTTTGGCAAAAACTGAAACAAAAAAGGCATTTAACACTTCGATCACTTCTGTATTTTCTGTTGTCTTTCCCTCCTCAGTGAGTAATGGGCCTACTCTGTCCTTTGCCTAATGTTTTTTTAGAATGTTTTCCTGTACTCTGCCTGTAGCTAGTTTAATCTCGTTTTGTACCTTGGCCTTTCTAATTTTGTCCCTGCATGCTTGTTCGTTTACATTCATCCTTTGTAATTTGCCCTAGTTTCCACTTTCTGTATGACTCTTTTTTTGAGTTTCAGGTCACTGAAGATTGAAGGCACTAGTTAGTCTGAGAAGTAGACGAAGGCCCATCATATGAGATGTGTGAAATCAAGATGGACTGCATATAACCATCCTGCGCTGGCCCCAGGGACTGAATTGGATGTCTCTAAAAACTCCTTTCCGTTTTAAATTTCAGTGATTCATTCCTCTCTTACTCACATGGCAGGTTGGAACATGCTGCCCCAGAGCCAGGAGCCTTTTCACTCAAGCAGCTGCTACTTCTCTAAAGACACCTTGACCTGTGATGACAGTGAGAAGAGCAACACAGGAATGGGCACCCATCCTGATGGTGATCAGGACAGCAATTGATCAGGTCACTGGCCAGGGATGGACTTCTCTGGGTACTCAGAACACAGCCTCGAAGAGGATGTTTCCTTTTCCCTCTCCAGCCCTACCCCCAGATGCCTTACCCAACTGAAGATGAGCAGCATATTCAGGCTCGGTGACCAGTCAGTCCTGGGCTGCTTTGCCCATCACAACCAGCTCCATCACGTCTCCTATGGTACCCCAGTCTCCTACTGTCTGTTCAGTGACTGCATCTGATATTTCATTTTTCCAGCATTTTATTTTCACTTGGGTAAATGGAACAGTTACAAACAATCAAGAAAAGAGTTGTGGTATCACTCTGACTGCTTGGGAGACAGAAGCCGGTTGCACTGAATCAGACTCCGTATAAAGAAACTGCAGCTTGAGGAGACTATTTAGCATCCTCTACTTAGTGCCATGATTAATAATAATAATAATATATAACGTAATGGGGGATGTCTGAGAGAGAAAGCAAGAGCCATACCCACTACTGGGAGAATTTACACAGGGAACGTGGTCAGAGGCTATAAACTCAGCTTTGGGAATGGTGTAAAGAAGGAAGAGGAATCTCTCTGGCTGATCCAAGTGCTGTATTTTTCCTTCCTGTTGCATCCTCCCTGGCTCAGCTTCTCTCCCTGCACCACACTCTTAGTGGTGGATCTCAAATACATGAGCTTCTCTCTTATGGGTTCTGGAGACCCAGTAAACACAACATCATGTATGCAGGTGGAAACAGAAACTGGGATAAAGATGTGATGTTACCCAGGGTGCAATCTGGACTCTTGAACAGCTGTGTCCTCTCAATTCTCCAACCTGGAGTGCCTTTTACACTGCTTTACTCTGAAAGCAACCACTCCTGGCCTTGCTCTTACACAGCCTCTCTATCATGTAAAGCACTCATACAGTACAACTGGGAGTAAAATAGCCAGCCACTCCTGAATTACATTGTAGGGCAACATCAGCAAACTCCCAGTCCCAGACTTGGCCCCAGCTCTCTCCTAGACAACACAGGCTCATATAAAATCTGCATGTTATTAACAGGATTTGTGCACATCATTTCCTATTATCTCAGATAGTTTCCCAAACACTTCAACCCAAACACACTGGTTTAGATAAAACAATAAAACACATTTATAGGATACAGAAAGATAGATTTTAAGTGATTACAAGTAATGAGGCATAAAGTCAGATTTGGTTACTAAGAAAATAAAAGTAACGCGACTAATAGCTAATTTAAGAAGCTAAAGTGAATTAAAAGCAAAATGCTTCTCTCACCACATGCTTTAGCAGTCTTACTGGCAGGATTTCTTTCAGCCAGGATCCCTCCCCCAGTCCGCTGTTGTTTTCCTTGTCCTTCAGGTGATATTGATGCCATGAGCACAGAGAAAAGGAGGAGTAACTTGTGGCATCTCTTCCCCTTTTTATAGCTCATCTCTTGCACAAGAATCATCTTCAGCTGAGGTTTAGGAAACACGGTCTGTTTGGACAGAACCTCAAGCTGCTTTTGGGTCAAAATGTACATTTCTTCTCCCACTCCCTCTCTCATGCCAAGGAGTGGCTGCTTAACTAGATTGTCCATTTTATTTCATTGAGACCTGGATGAGGCATTGGCTAGACTTTTTGTCTCTAAGAAACTGGTCTGTGGCTGTCCCCCAGAATTGCAACATGTCTCAGTAACACCATACAGTAGAATCTTATAACTTTATATACAATGTTGCCACATATATATTTTAACAGGACAGTAATGTTCAGCAGATCATGAGTTTTCAAATGATAACCTCACAAGGCATACTTTGTACAAAATTTATCATAATTCTGAACATAAGGGTACAGACTTTCACAAATTACCTGTGTTTTGTAAAAGTTGATTAAATTTGTGAAACTGTATCCACTAGACTTTGAGAAGAGAAACCCCATCCTGGATGTGAGGCTGGACACTGAACCCATCTCTCTCTAGGGTCAGCTCACAGACAGATCTGATGGGAGAGGATGGATCACCCTGGGCTCTGAGCTGTAATTATGGTGGTACGGAGAGGCTTTTGGGCCCCAAACTTACATTGAAAAGATCAATTCTGGAAAAAATATAAACTGCTAAAAGTATTTAAAGTGGAAAAAAGCTGGAGTGCAGCAAGCTCTGTGTGTTGTCACTAAAGCTCCCAGGAGTCTGGTAGAGGAGGCAGGCTGGAAAGGGCAGAGTTTGCACTGGGAAAAAGAGACCTCCTATTATCCCTCCCAATGCTGGTCAAGTTAATAACTTACATTTTCTGCACAGCACAGCAGGGAAGTTTAAACCCAGGCATAAGGCCCTGTCCATACTATAAATATAACCGGGTCCAACCAGTTTTCCCCTAACTCAACTACAACTCTGTTCCACCATTGCAGTAGAGAAGGGGCTTTGCTCATGTCCCTGAGCAATGCTAAATAGTTCAAAGCTTTTCCATCACTCCAGGGACCCGGTGCTTGTTTTTGCATGGAATTGCACCAATTTAACTAAATGGGTTTAGACACTGGTTTAGTTAAATTGGGATAACCTCCTTGTGCAGAGGCTTTTACTGTGGTTTATCACTGGTGTTTTGTATCAATGGAGTGGAAGTCAGTATGGAATCACCCTAAGCTAAAGCAATATGTGACAGTGTAATCCAGAAATAGGAGTGTCCACACCAAGGGGGTTGCCCCAATTTAACTCAATCAGTCTCTGAACCCACCTTAGTTAAATCAGTGCAGTTTTCTCATGGAGTCAAGGCCACAGTTAAAACCAACAAGATGAAGACCTGCTTAAACTGTGCTGGGAAATGTTCCTGCTTTAGCTGGGCTCTCTAACTTGGTTGTACTCGCAGTCTAGATGAGGCCTAAGCAGTACAGTGAATGTCTATTATTTCTAATAATTATGATCTGCAATAAATATTTAAAAGTGGCATGTGAGCAGCAGGGCAGTTAAGATCTCCGTAAAAACCACAAAACTGCTACAGTGATGGTCACTGATTCACTTCAACAATTTAAATACATTCTTACCAGAAAAAAAGAGGAAAAAGAATCAGCCCTTTAGTTAGAGACTCAAATTCTCTGCTGTGAAGAGGTGCAGAAAAAGGGCAGATTTTCAACTGAGGGCTTGACTATAAGTTACACCAGCAGAAGCACTTATAAATCCCTGAGAGGACATTCTTATTGTGGTTTAAGAGAGCCTTCTTCTGATTGATATTATGTCACTTTAACAGGTGTTTATGCTAAACCAAAAAACCACCACCACCACCACTCAAGCTGGACCATGTGCCCACTTTGGGAGTTATACCAGTACAGCTATAGCAATTTTACTTCTAGCTGGTCAGGAATTTTCTAATGAAACATTTTATTTTATTTTATTTGTCAGAAAATGCCAATTTGTCCAGACTGAAACTGTTTATGAGAAAAGTTTGATTTTGACAAATCTCCTGATTCAAAATGGGATTTTTCTCAATGAAAATTTTGTTTTCCAGTTTGAAACAAATTTCTTAATGAAATTTTAATTAAGTTATAGTAAAAACTAGGGCTGTCGATTAATCGCAGTTAACTCAAAAAAATCTCAATTAAGAAAATTAATTGTGATTGATCGCAGTTTTAGTCACACTGTTAAACAATAGAATACCAAAGTGTACAGTGCTCACTTTATATTATTTTTATTACAAATATTTGCACTATAAAAATGACAAACAAAAGAAATAGTATTTTTCAATTCACCTC
>NC_133769.1:143205689-143211923 GCF_003597395.2 Chelonoidis abingdonii | reverse complement strand
CCGTCAAATTGCCGCCACACTAACCCTAATCCGACATGGCAATACTGATTTCAGTGCTACTCCCCTTGTCAGGGAGCAGTACAGAAATCGGTTTTAAGAGCCCTTTATATCGATATAAAGGGCTTCGTTGTGTGCATGGTTGCAAGGTTAAATCGGTTTAATGCTGCTGAATTCGGTATAAACGCATAGTGTAGACCAAGCCATAGTGTCTCAACTAGTGTTGACATAGCTTGTCCTTGGCTGCATTTGAGGTTAAGTTACGCTCAGCAGTGGGTAAGTTCACTCACTGTTGACACACATTATCAGCAAATCATAATGTAGAAAAAGCTGTGGAGTCACAACAGGCAGATAGAGAAATAACCAAGGAACCATTCAAAGAGAGAAAGTGAAGGATCCCTGGATCCGGCCACTTCTTGCAGGGGAAGAGGAAGTCCTGTCCTCCCCAGCCCAGCTGGAACTAGCAGCTAAGATTGCCGCAGGGTATGAGCCACTGGCCAAGCCGTCCCTAGATCTGCCCTCCACATCAGTTATTTAGCTCTACTGGCTGCTCCGGGCACCTGAAATGACACACCCGTGCTGCTGGGGAGGAGCACATGATCACTCTTGCAACTTCCCTTTGCTTCCCTGTCAGAAAGTCATTTTTCTGTGGAGAAGCAAAGAAATCTGCAGGGGGACATGAATTTTGCACTTGCGCATTGACACAGAATTCCCCCAGAAGTAGGGTGTGAACAAGGTGCTAGCTTTGGCCATTTTAACTCCCTAGTCAGTAACAATAATTCTGACCTTAAGGTACCCATTTTCTAACTTGGATTCCCTGTAGAGTGTCCACCCAGTAGGTGTAGAGTGGTGTGGGAAGGGTCTTTCATGAGTGGGGCTAGCCATAAACTTACAACTGACAGAGCTACAGGAACATGGGAAGAAGGAGGTATTAACTAACCAATAGCAGCACCGTGAGGGTGACTGCTCTAATGGACGGTCAAAGACTGATAGTGGTGAGTTTAAGATGTCTGCCCAGATAGCCATGGTGCACTCAAAGATAACCTCCAACACTCTCAAGAAGCTTGGAAACTCCTAAATATGATGATGTGCTGGAGGGAGCTCTCAGGAACTGCACATTCAAATGTCAGCACCAGAGCAAAGGGAAGATTGGAGTGATTTCCCTGCCTCTGATGAAGGAGTTTCACTTTCGCTTTGGCTACTGCCAAGCCAGCCACTCAGATACAGCCACAGTGATAGACAAAAAAATAAAATCCCTGCCTGAACAATCAGTATTTTCCCATTGAAAACAGGTCAGTTTGTAATTCTGACGTTCGTAACTCTGAGGTCAGGGGCAGCTCTATGGTTTTTGTTGCCCCAAGCACAGGAGTGAGGGAGCCTTCAGCAGCGTTTCAGTGAGAGGTCCGCCAGTCATGCGGATTCAGCGGCAGTTCTGCAGGTGATCTGCCGGTCCTGCACCTTCACCACACCCACCGCCAAATTGCTGCCAAAGCCACAGGACTAGCGGACGTCCTGCAGAAACGCCGCCGAAGGCTCCCTGACTGCCGCCCTCACGACGACTGGCATGCCACCCCAGCCCCTGCTTGCCGCCCCAGGCACGCGTTTGCTGCACTGGTGCCTGGAGCTCCCCCGTCTGAGGTTCTACTGTATTTGGCACTATGCTACTAGTAGAGCTGGTAGGAAAATGGGTTTTTTTCTTCAGAAAATGAGAGCAGTGCTATGAGAGAATTTCCGTTTTGTCAAAAACCCAAATTTTCGACTTGTCAAAAACCCAAATGTTTGTTTGAGCAGCCCTAATAGTTATCTGTTCACTCACTGTGTATTTAAGGGAAAACATACACCCTTTCCCAGCAGAGTGCGCTACCAGGAGCCTTGCTACTCACTGTACATTGCCGTGCCTGCTGCTGGTGAGGTTACTCAAGATTTCAGCGTGAACAATGAAAACAAATGGGGTCTCTCTACACCTAAAGCACTGTAATAATGTCAGCCCGTTGTCACCGAGCCTCAGTGGCTCACAACTGAGAATACCAAATTCAGGACAAACTGCTGAGAAATAGGGCAGACAAAACCCAAAACTGGTGGTTATTCTCCCATAAGATACACCAAACCAGCAACAAAAGTAAACTTCTCTTTCTCCACACTAGCTAATCAGCAATCAGAAAAGCAGTCTCCTTAGGTATTCCAGCCCTTGTATCACCACCACCACCACTAAACTTAATGATGAGTGGTTACTTAAAACCAATTTTATCAACCAAAGGGGTCGTCTCCTGATCCCAAAGGACCAGCCACATACCCAGGTCAATGTATAACTCAGATCTTACCCAAAAATCACACTGTTTCCAATCTTTTAATATCAAAATCTAAAGGTTTATTTACAAAAAGAAAGAAAGAAAAGTGAGAGTTAAGATTGGTCAAAGGACTCAAATACATACAATAACTCCAAGGTTCTTGGACGAGGCTTATAGCAGCGATGGAATAAACTGCTGTCTTGTTAAGTCTCTGGTTGTTTCCAAATCATTGGAAGGTCCTCAGTCCTTTGGCTAGAATGTTCCCAAAAGTATAAGTTCATAGTCCAGAGGTCTGAGCAGGGAAAACTGGAAATGCTTTCAGGGTCTTTTATAGCTTCTGCCATGTGAAAGGAAACACATTGTTTCAAACAAAGCCCTCCACACAGCTTGTGGAAAAATACAGGTAACAAGATGGACTTTACTGTCACATGGTCTCGTCACATGTCCTGGCATGCTCTGCTGAGTCAAAGCAGAGGCCATTACCCGTACTCTAGTGAGAATGTCCTCAGGAAGCCCGTTACGTACAGATAGACATCTTACATGGTCCATTGTGAGCTACGTGTTCCTTGATGGACCATTCAACTTGAATAGTCCCTTTACAATGTGCTGGCTAAATACCTAGTAGGTGTTACCACATGAGCAAATACATTTGAAATATAGATAAATAGTCGATATTCATAACTTCAGATACAAACACGATACGTGCCTACAAATAGGATAATCATATTCAATGAATCATAACTTTTCCATAGACCCATTACTTGACATACTTTGTACAAGTATATCACAGTGAATCTATACGGTCATATTTTAATCAGATAACTTCACACCCCTCAAGGGACCTTCATCTGGCATTACCACTCCAGATCATTAACCTCTCGCCTGCCAGGAGTATGGCTACTGCTTGTCCCCTCCCTTAGTCTCCACACTCCTATGTTCCTCCAGTGCTTCTTACGGGGACTGAGAGCAGCCAGTCCCTCAGTGAGTGCTCCCCTCCCTTCCCTCCTCTGTCAACTCCCTGATACCTGTGGTGCCCTCGCTGTAGAAGAGAGACAGGACTCAGCTGTATTGTATCTAGAAAGGATTCTTTAGTGAGGCCGTTGAACACTGACTGTGTCTCAGACTGACTGACTGTCACAGCCTGCGCTGCCTAGCATCACTATAGGGTCTCCCAAAATCCTGCTCTGGAGTCAGCAATAGTGGAAGGGGTTGCTGACTGTGCTAGAGTGTCTTCTCTACCACTATCCCCTCAAGGTTTTCAATTCTCTTCTTCCCCACTCTCCAGTCCATCACCTTATACCACCTGCTAGTGCACCACCAACCCCACCTCCACCCACTGCATCAACATAGGAGGAAATAGGATCTAGAACAATAAAACATTCTCTGGGGAGCGCAGAATACTCTGGGAATGCGCTAGAAAAGCTTCACTTAGATCATAATAATACCTAGTTTTTATATATTGCTTTTCACCAGCAGATCTCAAAATGCTATGTGAGCTTTGGAAGCTGTGGGCATGCTCTGGTGAGACATGAAGAGCTCCCTCAAACTCTTAACCCCATGATGGGGCCTCAATCCCAAATACTCAGTCTGAAAGTTTGCTCACTAGATAGGGCAGCACTGAGAAAGGTCTACGCCCTTCATGGGGAAAAAAATCCTAAGTAAAAGGGCCTTTTTGCATAGCCAGGAAAGGAACAATGAGAATTGATGCCTAGAAATTGAAGCCAGACAAATTCTAACTAGAAGGCACACATTCTTAACAGTGGGACTGGCTAACCTCTGGAACAAACTACCAGTGGAAATGGCTGTATTTTTAGCTCTTGATGTCTTCTAATCAAGACTGGATGACTATCTGGAAAGTCCTGCCCTAGTCAGACAAAAGTTACTGGGCTCAATGCAAGAGTAACAGGGTGAGGTTCTATGGCCTGAGTTACACAGGAGGTCAGACTAGTTGCTCTAATGGTCCCTTCTGGCTTTAATATCTCTGAATGGCTACTTGCAGCACCCCTTTTGGGCACCACGAGTGGGAGTTTATTGCTTTTTCAATAAAAAAGAGGTACATCTAGCAGCACAGTTCCCCTAGTACCATCCTGGGATAGTCAGGGATTGACTCAGAAGAGGCCTTTCCTGCACTCAACCTTTAAAATTATCCCATAGGAGGGATAGCTTAGTGGTTTGAGCATTGGCCTACTAAACCCAGTGTTGTGAGCTCAATCGTTGAGGGGGCCATTTAGGGATCTGGGGTAAAAATCTGACTGGGAATTGGTCCTGCTTTGAGCAGGGGGTTGGACTAGATGACCTCATGAGGTCCCGTCCAATCCTGATGTTCTATGATTAATGTCATTTCCTGTGGGATCCTGCATTTACCTAGGAGTTATCCCTGTGAAGATTTGCCCCTGTTAGGGCTGTGCCAAGTTCACCTGTATAGGTGCATGAGGGGGACCTGTGAGCACTTCTGAGGCAGCCATCTAAGCTGTAATACCAGACGCTGAGCTGAATCTATAATAAATGATATATTCTGATCTTCCTATAGTCCTGAGTAAGGTGACCAGATGTCCCAATTTTATAGGGACAGTCCCAATATTTGGGGCTTTTTTTATATGGGCTCCTATTACCCCTCACCCCCTGTCCTGATTTTTCAGACTTGCTATCTGGTCACACTAGTCATGAGTCTCCTTACACAGCACCCACAAACTACACGGTAACAGGAGTGGTGGGAGAGTGACTGACGAAGAGCATACAGGACAAAAGGGGTCAAGAAAATGGAGCAGCTGAGCGTTCTGGTGGAGCTGAAGTTCTCTGGCAATACAGCAGATAAGTGGAAGGGATTTCAACACAGATTCAGCCTGAACGTGCAAGTGGCTTTATCGAAAAAGATATGCTGAAGGGAGCTATTAAAAAAAATATTGTGGGGCCAACACACTAGATATTTCTAATTGTATGCCGTTAAGTCAGGCAGCACACGCATGCTGTAAGATGGTTATGCAGAAGTTTGAAGACTACTGCACACCAGAGAGAAATGAAATTTTTGAAAGATATAAATTTCATGAGAGCTCAGAGAGAAGGATTGTCATTTGAAGAATTCACGGTGGATCTCAAGCTGTTGAGCCAAACATTTAATTATGATTAGCTCACAGATTCACTAAGCAGAGATCAACTAACAACGGGTATTTGAGATCCAATGATTAGAAAAAGATGCTGGAAGACCCAGGTTTGAACCTGGATTAGGCATTTAGAAGATGCTAAACAGCAGAACAGATTGATTCCTTCAGAGGGAAAACAAGATACCACTTTGATGGGCAGAATCACAAACCCTCAGTGCAAAGGGGAGACACAAAAGCAGAAAAAAGCAGAAATGTTCAACAAAGCCTGTAAAAAGGTAGTTTGCAAAAGAATTGCACAAGACGTGGAAGGAAATTTCAGCAATGTCCTGCATTTGGACAACATTGCAACAAGTGCAAGAAATTCAATAATTTTGAAAGAGTGTGCAAGCAGCACTAGCAGATGCACAAAAGAAACAAACTATACATGCTGTGTAACATGAGAACAGTGCTAGCAGCACAGAAGAAGCGCTTTGAATGAACCAGCGACACCAAATGATTGGACTGTTACCATGGCAATGAATGGAACTTTTCTGACTTTTAAACTAGACACTGGTGCTCAAGCAAATGTGGTGACAGAATATATTTTAAGGGTCTAAAAAAAGACTGGGTACATTGATAATAGTCAGGTAAAGTGAAGGTCTTACAGTGGAGAGCTCATAGACTCATAGACTCATAGACTCATAGGTCAGAAGGGACCAATATGATCATCTAGTCTGACCTCCTGCACAAGGCAGGCCACAAAACCCTGCCCATACACATTTATAACAACCCCGAACCCATGACTGAGTTATTGAAATCCTCAAAATTGAGATTTGAAGACCTCAAGCTGCAGGGAATCCACCAGCAAG
>NC_133769.1:143183000-143202090 GCF_003597395.2 Chelonoidis abingdonii | reverse complement strand
GTCTGGGGGCGGTCAGGGAGAAGAGGTGGTTGGATGGAGCAGGAGTCCCAGGGAGGCCATCAGGAAGGAGAGAGGGGGTTGGATGAGATGACAGGGAGCAGTTAGGGATGGGGAGTCTGGGGGCAGTCGGGGACAGAAAGCGGGGTGGGGGGTGGATGTGACAGAGGTCCCAGGGGGGCTGTCAATGAGTGAGAAGCAGGGGGGGTCAGATAGGGGCGGGGGCCAGACCACGCCTGGTACAGAGAAAATATACTCGTTAGAAGGGCAAGGGGGCTCAGGTATTTAAGGGCATAGGAAAACTGCCAGCAGCATAGCAAACTGAATTGACATAGCCCAGTTGTTCCATCACACATTCCCCTAAGAATGTTCCTCTAGCTCTAAGAAAAAAACTCAAAGAGGAACGAAATAGGTTACTGGCGCTAGAGGGAATCAAGACAGTAAAGGAGATGCAGAACAGGTTACTTAATTAGTAACTGTAGAAAAGAAAAATGGAACCCTAAAGAGTTTAACAAATATGTCAAAAAAGCACATTTTCCCATGCACACTAGGGAACTCCTATTTGGGGAAATTGCCAGTGCTAAATGTTTCTCCACATTGGGTGCATCAGCAGGATTTTGACAACTCTCCAATGAAGGGACTGGCTGACACTCCTCCCAGAGTACAGAGACTGTTTTTCTCAGTTGCAGTTATATGAATACAAATAGAATATAAACCAGGATGGGATTTAGTGGATACTCTGTCTAGAGCTTTTGACAATATTATAGCACAACATGACTCTGAATCTGATATATGCATGTGAACCTTATAAAGAAAAACTACCCTGTCTCTGACAAAATGTGGACTGTTTGCAGCAGCCAAAGTACATGATGAGACCTTGCAAAGAGTGATAAAAGCTATAACAGTAGGCTGGCCTGGACACTATATACCTAGTCCATATTTTCACTTCAAAGAAGAACTTTCAGTGATTGGTAGTATTTTGTTGAAAAGAAACTGAATAATTGTTCCCAAAATATTACACCCTGACATGCTTATTAGAATTCATGAAGGACATTTAGGAATTACAAAATACAAAAGAAGGGCCAGAGATTTGTTGGCCTCAGATGGGTGAAAAAAGCAGTTAAGAAATGTGAAACATCAAAAATTACAGCCTAAGCCTGTGAAAGAACCTATGCTGGTACATCAGGAAGCTTTAGAGACTTGGTATAAAGTTGGTATTGATATATTCAAATATGCAGGTAATGATTATGTTTTGGTTTTAAACTATTACTCACGCTTTCCAGAGATTACTTTACGGGACAATACCATTGTAAAGCATGTAATAACACTCATTAAATCAATATTTGGAAGGTATGATATTCCTTCAATGGTAATGTCAGACAGTGGTCCACAATTTGCAGGATATAAATTCAAAATTTTTGCGAGATATTATGGGTTCTGGCATAATACAGCAAGTCCTAGATACCCACAGCCAAATCGTATAGTAGAGAATGGTGTAAAAATTATAAAGAAGCTACTAAAAAAAAACAACAAATCTAATTCAAATCCTGACTTAGGCTTCCTTAACTATAGGGCAGTACCCTTGAACTGTGGATTGTCTCCTGCAGACATTCTGTTTAAGAGACTACTAAAAACTAGACTGCCTAATTTTGTAGAAAAAGTTTTTTAAAATGAACATGATGTAAAAGGATTAAAGAAAGCTGATAAAGAGAGTAGGGTGGCCTGTCACATTCACAGAACACATGCTAGTACTTCCGGGAACAGCATACACTATCCCTTGCATGGTGAAAGCGAGGTCTTGCCACACAGGGGAGCTCCACTGTTAACAGCCCACTGCCTCACCTCCGCCGGCACGACCTTGCGTGTCTGATTCCCAACAAAGCGATATCTGGTTTTATCTGAGTACTGGATAGGGGACAAACCCTAGAAAAGCAGGCCTGTCCAGTTTAATACCGGACAGAGGGGTTTGAGAACCGGAAACTTTGGAGCCTAATGTTACTGGTTGTATGTATGATGGAAACCGTGGGAACAAAAGGCAGTCGTTACTCGTGCAGTGGCTCCTAAGTCATAGGAAGTGGCCCCTTCTGAAAGACAGACTTACTGCAGGAACAGGAGACTTCCACAACATGTTCCCCAAGCAAAGGGGAATAAGAGGAAACTCTCAAGACTGAAACGGAAAGGGAAGTGGACCAGAAGACAGGGCAGGCAGCTGAACCAGATGTAGATACAGTCCTGTTGTCACTCAGATCAATCAGATTATGTAGAAAACCTTTGGCTAATTGAGAATTGCTGAAGTTGCAACAAGCCAAGTTAACTGTATATAGATAGTTTGTTTTTATATAGTTTTGACTGATGTTGAATAAGTTCTTTAGTCGGAAAAGGGGAGATGTGAGGATATGTTCCTGTAAGGGCTGTATTAGACTGAGCTGAATAGATCCATAAGGGAGAGGTGCAAGCACTTCTGAGGCAACCACCTGAGCGGTAATACCAGACTCGAAGCTGCAGAGCTGAGACTATAATAATAAATAATATATTCTGATCTTCCTAAAGTTCTGACTGAGTCTCCACACACAGCACCCACAAACACCTCCTTCCATCCCAATATCAAACTGGCTTAATCCATAGCGTGTGAGATCTGACAAGCTAAAGATTTCACCTCCCACCTCACAGATGCTGGGAAAACCTGGCAGATAGAAGGTTAACGTTACAACGTTACATGTTGCAAAATGGCATGAATATTTTCGAAATAAAATACTTCAGGGATGAAGGATAGTTCCTCTTTTTCATCCCCATTTTCTTCACTTTTTTATGAATGTATTCAGGGGTGGGAGGGCTAGGGTGGAGTTGCTTTTAGTTCTCATAATTATGTACTTCTGGTTTGAAATGAGCCATCACAAGACGGGTTGAAAAATTTCCCTTTGCTCCACTCCCTTCTGTAGGGTATTTATCTCCAGGCTCTGGCTCTCATCCTCACCATCTCATCCAACATCATTAAGGCTCTTCATTTGTGTTTGACCAGCTCAGAATACAAGTTGTTCTTCAGTAGAACGGCCTCTTGTGCTGGTGGCTACGTGTATTCCCTGGAGTCACCGGTGGGGACAGTGAGATTCTGGGAGAGGCCATGAGCCCAATGAGGAAATCCAGCCCAGGAACTGCAGGTGAGAATGGGAATTTCATCTCACTCTGTAGGGCAGGATGGGTTGAAATAAGGATTTGGGAAGGTAATGGAAAGGGAATGCTAGAGGAGATAAATTCTGGAGAGAGACCATACAGAAATGGGGGAACAGTGCCTGGAAAGAATGAGACAGAGGGATTAGGAGAATGGAACCAGGGAGTGACAGGGCTGGAGAATGGCCCAAAGGAATTGGGGAAGGGATAATGAAATTAAGAGAGAAAAGCAATGACCTTCTGTCCATTTCAATGACCTCACAGAAACAATGTCCAAGAAGGGGTGTCAGCCTCACCCCATTAAATGAACCATTTGAAACACATTTGGATGATTTCAACCATAAACATTTCCTCCCATTTCTACAACCTTCCTACTCATTACAATGCCAACTTCTGACCTTACTAGATGCTTTGAAGCCCTGTCGTAATTTTTTCACTGTAAACAACCCAATTTGTACCATTTGTACTTGTCTCCAACTTTGACTGACTTTTATAAACAATTGTATATAATAGGCTGAGCTGGACTTTCATTCCTTTGGGCAACTTAGAACACCAACCTGTGAGTAACAGGCCAGGAAATGAAGGGGTGATTGTAGCACATATGTAGACATGCCTATGTGAACAACTGCAGCAGAGATGCAGCAGCATGGATCCCAGCAGAGGCTAGCAATGCAAGTACCCACCCAGGGTCCCAAGTGGGCTTGTACTGGGAAGGCTAGCCTGTGCTGAAGCCTATGGCACTGTGTCCTTGCTACCACTGTTACCTGCCCCAGCTAGAGTAAAGCTAGCACAGTATGCCTTACCCATGCTGCAATCACACCTCCATTTGCGATGTAGGCGTACACCTAGGAGGGAATATCCACACTTTGAGCTAGGGGTGTGAGTCCCAGCTCAGGGAAACATACCCCCACTAACTTTGTTTGAGCTAGTGCCCTAAAAATAGATTACCTCGAGCAGTGCAAGAAGCAAGTGGGTCTAGCTGCCATAAGTGCGTGCTTATCAGATATGCTAGGTATGTCATCAAGCCCTCCCGCTGCACATGCCACCATGGCTACACAGGGCTGCCCAGAGGGGAGGGCAAGTGAGGCAATTTTCCCCGGGCCCCCACAAGAGTTTTTTGGGGCCCCTGGAG
Organism: Chelonoidis abingdonii; assembly: GCF_003597395.2. Classification (NCBI taxonomy): domain Eukaryota; kingdom Metazoa; phylum Chordata; order Testudines; family Testudinidae; genus Chelonoidis; species Chelonoidis abingdonii. The sequence continues at coordinate 143,197,793 of NC_133769.1, read as the reverse complement.
CAGGGTCCTTCACTCGCTCTGGGGGCCCTGGAAAACTCTCGTGGGGCATGGGCCCCTGAAGCTTCTTCCGCTCCGGGTCTTTGATGGCAGGGGGTCCTTCTGCCCCAGGGTGAAAGGACCCCCTGCGACCGAATTACCACTGAAGACCCAGCACTTCAGCGTCGGGTCCCAGAGCAGAAGGACCCCCCGCAGCCGAATTACTGCCAAAGCAGGGGGCCCCTGCCTCCGAAGACCCCAGGCCCCCTGAATCCTCTGGGCGGCCCTGTGGCTACAGTCTACTTTTAGCACACTAGCTTGATCAAAGCTAGCACACATATGTCTCCTCAAGCTGGGAATCACACCCCTAGCTCAAAGGGTAGCCAGATCCCTAAAGAGTAAGGAAAGGTGGGTGGGGAGAGGAGAGAGAAGGGAGTACAGAGGATCAACAAAGGGGAAGTAGAGAAGATGGGGATGGAAAGGTGGGATAAACAGAGAGAGGTGGACAGCAGTAGAGGAAGAGAATGCAATGAGAGAAAGGAGGAGTGGCTGGGGAGATGGAAGGAGAGAGGTATATGGGGAGATGTTATGAGGAGAAAAGGAGGTGCTGGGGGACCAATCAATGGACAGGAGAAGGAATAAAGGGGAAAGAGGAGAGGAGACAAGTCTTGCAGGTAGAGAGAAAAAGAGACAAAGAAGAGTTGGGGGACCCTGCACTAATCCCAGCTCCTGTATCTGAGCCACTTTTAATAACAGGCTTCTGGGTGCAGGTGTAATTCTAGGAAAATTCCTCACCTCTGTCTCAGCATGCTGTGTTGGAATCAGGAAAACGGGTACTGGACTTCCTGGGCTCTCCTGCAATTTTATCTTTGGGAAAGGTGTGTGATTCCTGCTCTTACCTTATGTATTTCAGCCCCCACAAAAGGGAGGAAACGCTGCCCCTGGCTGAGCTTCTGGATCATTCTTGTTTGTGCTCTTGTCCTCAAGGCCTGTGTCATCTACGGCTGCATGGGTGGGTTTTGAATTCTATTTATTTGTCTGCATTGGAAAGAAAAAGTAAATGTATAAAACAAGAAGGGATTTTATTGCTTTCTTTGGGGTCTGTCCCTCCTGCTTCTTTCCTTTTTCCCATCTTACAAAAACAAAGAGGATCTCCAGTAAGATAGTGACTGGTAAATGTAGAACCAGTAAAATGAAAGGCTTGTAAACTCAAGCTGTGGAACTGCCTGCTGCAGGAAATCAAGCAAGTCTGATGCAGTTGCTGGATATAAAAAGGGCAGCATAATTAAGAGAAATGTAATAAACTCTCACGCATTAGGAGATAAATGATCTCTGTAGGGGTCAGGAAGAACCACCACCCCCCAACCCCACAGTGGGACAGGTAGCTAGATATGGTGATATATTATTTTCATTTGAGACATCTGACACCAACCTCTGCACCAACACCGGAGTCGAAGTTGCAGAGCTGAACCTATAATAATAAATAATATATTCTGATCTTCCTGAAGTTCTGACTGAGTCTCCATACACAGCACCCACAAACACTTCCTTCCATCCCAATATCAAACTGGCTTAATCCATAGCATGTGAGATCTGACAAACTAAAGATCCCACTTCCCACCTCACAGACCCTGGGAAAACCTAGCAGATAGAGGGTTAATGTTACAATGTTACATGTTGCAAAACTTCATGAATATTTTCTAAATAAAATATTTCTTCCTCTTTTCCATCCTCATTTTCTTCACTTTTTTATGTATCTATTCAGGGGTGGGAGGGCTAGGGTGGAATTGCTTTTATTTCTCATAATTATGTACTTCTGGTTTGAAATGAGCCATCAAAAGACTGGTTGAAAAATTTCCCTTCCCTCTGCAAGAAGCCTGATGCTGGACTAGATGGAACAATAGTCTGTTCCTCTACACTTAATTCACTGCCCCATCCCCCACTCTGCCTATTGACACAGAGAGAAAAGTTTCCCCTTGTGAGTCACCAGCACCACTCCCCGCAGCACACTTGTGTTTCCGGGTGGTTTCCATCGCAAGTGTGATGAAGTCCATTATCATTTATGTGAGGTCACTGGATCTCCCCCTGCCTTCACTCACCCTTGCTGGAGGTGGGAACATTTACAGTCTTGGCAGGAGACTGAAGGCACGCCCCCCGACCCTGACTCCAGAGGAAAGGCAGCTGTGTGTTTGGAAAGTTTCATTATTTTTCTGTCATTGTTATTGGGCTTTTCCTTCCTGCTATCTCAGACACAGCAGCATGGGCCAAGGAGCCAGTGCAGCCAGACAAGCCAGGCTCTCATACGCTGCCAGGAGCTGGGCACAGTGTGCTGTAGGTCATGGTGCTGCAGGGTGTGGTGTGGGGCGGATACACCTCCCTCACTGTCTGCCCCTGAAGTGCCAGGGACTGCTGGAGGTGACACCTTTTGTATAATATGTAAAGCTTAATGCTGCTCCCTGGTGGAAATTAAAGAGCGGGCAATGCATTTCACGTCAATAGCAGCATTTAGTCTGGTGTCCATGTCAAATCCCAACTCAGGCAGCTGGAATCCTTCTGGCAGGTCCAGTGGGGTTTTCATTTGCTTTCTACTGTCCTGACCTACTATTTGTGTCATTAAACAGCTGACACATTTCACCCCAGAGGCAGCTGATTTTCTGTGTTTAGGGAAGCATTTACTGTAAATACAGTCAGTAAAGAGCTGGGGCTTCCTTCCAGAAGAAAGGGACTGGAGGGAAACAACTTGTTGTTAGTGTTACCAGGTCTGCTGGGCCTGGGGATTAATCAGTGTTGCCAACTCTCATTATTTTTCACAAATCTCACAATATTTGCTGTTTTTCTTAAAGCCCCAGATCCTGGAGTCATGTGATTATGCAGGCACTTTAGCGCTCATTTAAAAATAAGTTTTTAGCCCTCCTGGTTTCAGAAAAAAACTCAAAAACATGACCCTGAAACGTGCAAAAGCCAGACGGCAAATCATAAGCTCCCATCATTTATTATGTTATAAAATGTCATTATGGGGGGAGGGCAGTCTGACTCCTGATGTTTGAGCACTTGGGGCTGGCTATTCTGTGCATTAAAGCAGTGGTTTGTGCCTCATTAGACAAGAAATAAAAGACAGCCTAGTCAATCCAAAGCTTCCCCCCACTCAATAACCAACTCTCACAATTTTATCATGAGCCTCACAACATCTGATTTTTTTTTTTTACTTAAAACACCACTTCCTGGAGACGATCCCAGCTCTCATTAAAAACAAAAAGGAAGTTTCTAGCACTCATGATTGTGGAGAAAATTTTGAATGTGACCAGAGTGTTTCCTAAATGCTCTGAAACCAGAAGGCAAAAGAAAAGTACCCAGCTTTCTGTGAATAAGGTGGATAAAACTGAACAAAGAGAGAAACACCCTTCTAGACAGTTAGGAAACACTCCCTAACAGTGAGGGGTCTATTACATTGAAGAAAAATCTCAAGGGGAGATTGGGTGGGAGTCCAAACATTTGGGCCTGGAGAAAGCCCTGAAGAATACACTGTAGGGACCAATCCTTCCTGAGCTAGCAAAGGGGAATTGGGGAGTGGCTATGCCAAGGGCAGTAGGTGAGATAGTGTGGGGGAATATGTCCAGAGGATCAAGGATATTAACTAGCTATGGTAGAGATTGAGATGGCTCAGCAGGATGAGAGAACAATAAACAGAGCTATATGAGGACACGAGTTCTAAGTCAGCTCCCTATCAAGGAGAGTGGATGGTTTAAGGGATCAGTGAATGGGGTTCTGAGACTTTTTTCTCTAGGCCATGAGTTTTAATTGAACCCCAACTTTTAGGGATCAGCTCAGCCATGAGAATTGGGGGATCTGATACAGAGCTTTTCAGAACTTATTCCATTTGGCTCCCCTTCAGGGGGCCAAGCTGGCTCAGGAGAACTGGTATACAGAGCTTTTTGCATCCAGGGCATTAGTTCCCAGCTGTAATTTCTGATCTCTTATTACCTTTTTTATTCATGAACCAAATTTCTTGAAACATATCCAGGACATTTGTCCTCACTGAGGACATCATTATTTTACTCCTCCTGCAAGGTATTGGGCCCCTTCAGTTCCTAATTCAATAGGAATAGATGGTGCTCAACACATCAGAGGATATCATCATACATCCGAGTAGAGTTCAGCAAGCCCCATTTCAAGTTATCTGAGTACAAAAGCCTCAACATTTTTGAAAAATGGGATGTATGTTTTTTCTGCTTACCTAACACCAGGACAGCTTGGCTAATTCCAACCTAACATCATATTTGTGTTATAGCTAAGCATGAGAAAGTTCTACTTTAACCACTCAGCTACTGCTGCTTTGTTAGATCAGTCAAGGTATTTATAAAGCTGCTCCACCCTCTACACGCTCCTCCCAGTTCTCTGAGGTGTTGGGGATTTAAGGGTAGCTGGTTGATATACTGCTCTATAAAAGTCAGAGCAAACGTGTATGTTCTCTCTATCCAAAGAGGTGCATCCTGGGATTAATGTGGCAGGACTGTTATGGAAGGAGTCACCAGATGGTGCTGTTATTCCGTTTTACAAGTTCTTCTTTTCTGTCATGTAATCATTCTTCAGCTTTTGAAGAAATTATTTTCACAGAGTTTAAGACCAGAAGGGATCAGCTAGTGTGACTTTCTGAATATCCCTGGCCATCAAATTTCATTCAATTATCCTGGGACTGAGACAGATTACTTGTGTTTGACTAAATCCTATCTCCTAGAAAAGCATCCAGTCTTGATTTGATGACATCAAGAGATGGAGAATCCACCTCTTTCCTTGGTTGTTTGTGCCAATGGTTAATCACCCTCTCTTAAAAATGGTGCCTAATTTCTAACTTAAATTTGCCCAGCTTTAATTTACAGTCCCTGGTTCTTGTTCTGCCTTTCTCCACTAGGTTAAAGAGCTTTTTAGTACCTGGTATTTTCTTTCTGTGAAGATACTTAGACTGTATAATCAAGTCATCTCTTGATCTTCGTTTTGATAAGCTAAACAGATTGAGCTCCTAAAGTCTCTCTCAGGCTTTTTTTCCGCTTTGAATAATTTTTATGGCTGCCCTCTGCAACCTCTTCAATTGATCAACATCCTTTGTAAAATGTGGGACAAAAGAACTCAATGCAATATCCCCGTATTGGTCTTGCCAGTGCTGTATATGTGGAATATTGGAAACTGTGTTAAAATTACAAGCCATCATTTAAATGTGGAAGGGATTTCCTGGACCCAGAGACATCCCTTGGGTATAGCAAATCAGGACGACTGCTCAGGGAACTGCACTTTGGGGGGCCCTGCACTTCAGTGTGCGTGTGTCATGCGGGGAGCGCTAGGCCAGCCCAGGAAGGGTGGGGTTAGGGCTGCCTGGGGAGCCAGGCCAGCCCAGGGGGTGGGATTAGGGGCTGGGGGGCCAGGCCAGCCTGGGAGAGTTAGTGGGAGGCCTGGCACCAGCAACAGGAGTTAGGCCCACATTCACCGGTGAGAAGCACGCATTGTATTTCTTTTTCTTGCTTGCCCGCCACCCCACCAGCTGCCAGTATCCTAGCACTGCCAGCACACGCCAGTGCCAGGCTGACCCCATCCATTGCCTTTCTGCCCCGGACCCCTCCCTTTTCCGGGATCCCCCAGCACACGGGGCCCCCTCGCCCCTAGCACAAGAGATACCCTGTGACTCTCGATCATCCCTCGCCCTCCAGCACAGGTGTTCCCTCCCCACACCAGATTTAACCTGCAGAAAAAATGTTAAGGGGGCCCTATACAGACTGATTTGTCCTGGGTCCAGCACCCTGCTAGGGACGGCCCTGCCTGGACCTGTTTGCAGGCTGGGGGAGCCATGTGATCTAGGTCCTTTGTGGCTTTCTTCAAAAGAGCCAGTCTGCAGTGCGGTGTGGTGAGTTGTACCTTTCTGCCTTCAGTCTGGTCTGTCTCTGTGTCCCTATCTTTATTTAGCAGTCAGCCAATCCTTGTGTCACCTGCAAATTTTATCACCAGTTTCTTTATATTTACTTCCAGATCATTGATTAAAATGTTGAATAGCATCAGACTTAGTACTGATCCCTGTGGAACCTCACTAGAAACATCCCCATTCAAAGATGATTCCTTACTGACAACTTCTTTTTGAGATCTACCAGTTAGCCAGTTCTTAATTCATTTAACATATGCTTTATTGACGTAGTACAGTGCATGTTGTTTAATTAGCATGTCATGTAGGACTAAAAAGCTTTGCAAAACTCTAAATATATTATATCTACACAGTTACTTTTATCTGCCAAACTTATTTAATCAAAAATAAAATCAGATTTATTTGACAAGACCTACTTTCCATAAACCATGTTCGTTGGCATTAATTCTATTATTTTCCTTAATTTTTTATGAATGATGCCCATATCAGTGTCTACGGATCTATGTTGGGCTAACTGGCCCATGTTACCCAGAGGATACCACTTGCCCTTTTTGCATTGAATTGAACTGCACAACAGCACTGTTCCACTCTTCTGGAATTTCCTTGGAATTCCAAGATTTACTAAAAACTAACATGGGTGGGTCAGAGAACTCCTCAGCCACCTCTTTTAGGACTTTTTGGTGCATGTTTTCTGGGCCTTCTGATTTAAAAATGTTAATCTCTAGTAACGGTTGTTTCTATTATTTGGGTCACACTTTGCTTAATTTCACTGGGGACAGGTAGGTAACTGTGAAATTCCATCCTGTCTGGGAGAGATCTGTTTCTTCCTCTGTTTGGAAATGCACTTTAAAGCAAAAAATCAATGAGTATTCATAATCCCTTATGCTCTGCTAATACAGACACTGCACATTGATATTAATCACTAGCGTGTCATAGACTTTCATAAAAGATCTCAATCAATAGACTTTTATAATATAGTAATATTGTACCCAATCAGTTGATACATTGCTTATCATCTGAGGTTCAGACCCCTTGTCTTTATAGCTTAGATAATGGTTCTCTTCCCTGCTTGTTAGATTGATACCTTTGTTTACCTAATATGCAAATAGATCTTCATTGTCTCTGCCTGATGACCAGACTGGTCAGACAAGCAAACCTATTCCTTTGTTTAAGGCAGACCTGTTTACTAAATCCCCCTGACATGCCTGGTTTGTATACATTTTAGATATAATTCCAGCCTATCTATTCATAACTTTTAATACACACCATGTACTTGCATCATGCAAGACTATTAATGATTAGTGAATTATTAATTTTCCAATTATATATTTTGTGACTCCTCTTAGATACAGATTATGACATCAGTGAACTGAGGTACACTGAACTGCTCGGGCCAGCTGAAACTTATTACCTGTTACCAGGGAGCCTCTTGCCCTCTGGCATAGGGATGCTGTGAGTGCCACAACCATCCCCCATCTTTCTTACTCACTTGATCTTTCTAAACAGGTGATAACTACTAGTTTTAACATTCCAGTCATGTGAAGTCTCTCACCAGGTTTCAACAGTGCCAATTATATCAAATTTCTTCTCATCAGTGAGATTTTCCAGATCCTCTTGTACGTTACCCAGGCTCCTGGCACTGGTACATATGCAATTGAAAAAAACCACTTCTTTTCACATTCTTTGCCACCTCAGTTCAAGAGTTCCCAACACCTTGACTTTAAGTTATACATTTAAACATTTGCACTGTTTTTGCCCCCTCAGAACCCTCCCCCATATGTTGTTAGTTTTACACCCTCCCAGCTGCCCCAGCTAGTCTCCAACCCAGATTAGCCCCTCCACCACCTGTGAGCTGCAGGCCATCCTGTTCATACAGCCCCTCCTCTCCTTGGAATGTGTCCAATGCTTCACAACACCCAAAGCTTCATCTTCATACCGGTCTCATAGCCAGTGGTTCACCTCCAGTATGCTCTGCCTTCCCATGCTTGTGGGAGTGACAGGATCTGTACCAGGGTTAGCTCTGGGATGCAGGTTCTTTTGGGGGCACTGTTGCAAACAGCAAGAGTTTTCTCTCTGCCTTAATCTGTGCACCTAGACTTAATTCCAGGGGCAGAGCTGTTTCGTGGAACATGATATTTCTGTTTGGCCTGGAAGTTGTAAATAGACTAGGAATATACCCATATTCAATAACACGGAAGGCCCCAATATCTGCTATTGCTCAGCAAGGGGTGACAATGTTAATGAGCTGTTTCCTGGCCACACCCATCTTGACCCTGATCATGTGAGTCAGACACTTCACTTACCTTGTTGACCAAGAAAGATTGGCTTGCACCAGTCAGTCAGTAGAACTGATTCCCACGGCCAACAGAGAGATGAAGGAAGCTGAGCTGTCCTATTCTCCTCCTATAGGAGATTGGTTTTGTATGTATGAAAATACATGTAGGAGCAACCACACTGTGACAGTTCTTGGCCAGGAGATGGAGAAGAAATCAGATTGTATGTGAGGGAAATATTGTAACCATTCTCTTTTTTTCTCTCCTTTACCAGTCACTCTCCTCATGGGAAATCCAAGCTGTGAAGAGCGCAAGGCCCTGCCCCAGGGTTCCGCAGAGTGGCATTGTGTCGTGGGAAGAGATGAAGGGAAAGGTCAGTGGCACCGAAAGAGAGAGAGGAAATCATCCCTGTGCCAACGTTCTGGGCTAGTGGCCTGATTTACACCCAGGTCTGGACTGACAGCAGTGACAGTGGGCTGGAGGGATTCACCTCTGAGGAGATAATGAGGAGAAAATGAAGTCTGTACAGAGGGTCTAAGTGAAGGTTAAGGAGAGAAATAACAATGTTCTTCAAGCACAGGCGGGGTGTGAACAAGTAGGATGGGGAGGGGTTAACTGAGAATGGTCAGAGATAGGAGGTATAACAGGAGAAAAAGAAGAGCAATTCAGATTGAGGATGAGGAAATATTCTCTAACCCTAACATTCCCAAACCTATTAGACTATGGAAGCGAAGGGGTGGAAACTGCATTAACTGAGTCATTTTTGGCTTTGTCCAAATGAGAATTTAAAGGTATGTGGTTAGAACATGTCAGCTACCATGTAAGTCTACCTTGCCTTGTCTACACTGGACTTACTGACCATGTTAGCTAACATCTTCTAATCATACATCTTCCATCTTAGCCTAAACAAAGATGTACAGCTGGGAGAGGTCAAACCCTTCAGAATAAACAGGAGGGACCAATTCAACATTGTCCACATACAATGGCAAAAATGTCCCTAGTAGGGATTTTCCATCGCTAATTATTATGATTCCTTCCCCTTGGATTTCTGTTCCCCCACAGGGCGAGTCTGGACATGTTGCCCTTTGGGCTGGGAGCCCTTTCAGACCAGCTGCTACTACTTTTCTAAAGACGTCATGAACTGGGATAACAGCCAGAGGAACTGCACAGGGATGGGCTCCCACCTGGTGGTGATCAACACAGGAGCTGAGCAGGTATCTTGCTGGGGGTCAGACTCTATTGGGAATTCAGTGTCCAACCCCAGAGAAGACCCCCCCACACACACAGACACCTGCTCTTGAATTTGAGTGGGTAGTTCTGGCTCCATGGTCACTCAGTCCTGGGCTTCCTTAGCCTCCAGCACCAGACTCACACTCCCCAGAGATTCCTGCCTGCTACTGTCTGCTTAGTAACTGCATCTAGTGAAATTTAAATTGATTTTTTTATCCAGGATTTCATTTCCAATTATGTAAAAAGAACGGTTATTGGCATCCGAGTGGAGAATTACTATATTGGTCTGGCCCTGAAGAAAGGCCATTGGCGCTGGGTGGATCTGACTCCATATAACGAGACGGCAGTGTGAGTACCTTTTGGGATAAAGGCTGTTTACCACCCTCCTCTTAGTCCAACAGATTCACATATAGTATAGTGGATATGTGTGTGTCTCAGAGAGAGACCTCTGTCACCTACTGGAGCTAAATGTTTCTGGTCCAGCAAATGGAAGGTTTCTTAGGGCATCATGATGGGAGCTACAAACCCATTTTAGGGAGGATGGGGAATCTCTCCGGAAGATTCATAGCTTATCATTTCCATCACTCTTCCATCACTAGATACAACTCTTTCCCCTGGGTCACTCATAAAGATACATCTGACACATCAGCTTCTCTGCCTTACAGGTTCTGGATACCTGGGGAACCAAATATCCTCAGTGTGGAGAAATGTGTTGCTGTAGATACATCCCAAAAGGATAACAGGAATTGGAATAACTTCCCTTGTATCCCACCATTTCATCGAATTTGTGAAACTGCGGCAACAAATATTTGATTGAAAATACCCCATCATGGATGTGAAATTAGAGAGCGAGCCCATCCCTCTCCATGGGCAGCTCACAGAGAGATCAGTTTGGAGGGTTTGTATCACTGTGAGTCCAGGGCTGTATAATATGCAGGAAGGTGGGGGTGGAAGTTACTGTGCTCACCACAAAAAACATTTTTTTTTAAATTCCAAAAATGACTAAAGTGGAAAAATACCAGACTTCAGCCAAGCTCTGCTTATGATGTCATAAAACTCCCTGTGACATCACCCAACGAGTATAGTGGAGAAGGTGGGTTGGGAATGGGAGGGCCAGCGGATTTGCCTCAGAGTGTTGACGGGAGAGTTGCTATTTACTGTATTAATTCAGCCAATGTTGCTAAATGTAATAACTTCCCTTGGGCCCAACACATCAGTCCCCAAGAATGTGTGTGCTGTGAATGGGAGTGTCTCATCACATCCACATTGCTCTGGTGGCTGCTGGGTGTAATAAGAGATTCAGCTTTCAGGAAAAAGATGCAGAGGTAAAGGTCTAAATCTCACAGCTCTTTGTTGTTCCAACCTCACAGGAAACATGTCTATGCTTGCAGCTGGGACTGTTTAGAAGGCCACACAGTTCATTATCCCTGATCCAAATTTAACTTCTTTTGTGATGGAGCAGAACAATTTATACCCCAGAGAAAGGCCAGGTTTTCAATCAAGAGACTGATCCTAGACCAGATCTCCTAGAAATGGAAAGGATCTATAAGCCCAGTTCTTTCCCACTGCCCAGGAGCTAGTGCTGGATTGTTCCCGATCATGCATTCTCCACATCTTTGTCTAATCCTAGTATTGAATGACAGGAGCAATGGCACTTCCACTACTTCCTCTGAGGAGACCACAGGCCTCGATGGGTTTTGTTGATGGATTTTGAGGTGGAATGTATATAAAATTCTCTCTGGATGTGTTTCACCTAGTGCTGTCCCATCTCCTACTGCTTACTTCTTACTCTTACTGCATAAGATTCCCCTCCAGAAATTCCCTGCTTATGTCAGAAATGTGTCTACTATTGTGTTTATCTTAATAAAGTCAAGCTGCAAACAACAGACTATGATCCACTTCATTCTGGGAAGTCCATTTCCTGATAAACCAGCCCTGACCTTCCATGAAGTGCAAGAACCACAGGGTGCTGGAATGAACTCTTACCCAGGGTCCTTGAGTCACACAGGGAAGGATTGCTCTCAGTTCACATCAGGGTGTGTCATTTTCAAAACACAGAAGATATCTGGATAATCCCTAAGCTCTGAATGTCAACCTCCTGCAAAGTGACAGGACCACAGTCTGCTGGGATGAAATCTTACAGACAAGAGATCTCCTGATTCATAGGAGCAGCATTATTAGCTGTCACCTTATTGCTGTTTCAGTCCCAGGATCCCCACACAGCTCTGACAATGCACCTGACTCCTGACCTTCAGCACAATCTGCTGTGTCAGTTGTAGAGCCTCTCACACACAACTCTGGCAGTGCACCCCACTCCTTACTTGCAGCGCTCCTTCATTTGGAGGAAAGGACTGAATTCTATGTTAATTTTGGTTTGTGGGCCAGGATAGAATCATAGAATATCAAGGGTGGAAGGGACCTCAGGAGGTCATCTAGTCTAACCCCCTGCTCAAAGCAGGACTAATTCCCCAATTTTTACTCCAGTTCCCTAAATGGCCTCCTCAAGGATTGAACTCACAACCCTGGGTTTAGCAGGCTCAAACCACTAAGCTATCCCTCCCACTGCAGGACTATATTTTCCCCACAATGCACAGTGGAATGGCCCCTAAGGGCTCTTGAAGGTTTGCCCAGAGATCAAGGGAATATATGACCTTAGTTATTATATAATTATTATTCCTGATTATGATGATTTATGCAACATGTCCAGCCAGTGAATAGAGAAGCAGCACAAATCTCTGTAAATGCCACAGACTGGAGCAGTTGTGATTAACAATTCATGTGGTCAGTTTTAAATACACTTTTTTTACTACTATAGGAAAGGCAAATGTCTTGGTTGGGGAAGGTGCAGAAAGCAGGATGGATAGACTTCAAAGAATAACAGAGTTGGAAGGTCATTTAGTCCAACCCCTTACTCAAGGCAGGATCAATCCCCAGACAGATTTTTGCCCCAGATTGGGCTCACAACCTTGGATTTAACAGGCCAATGCTCAGATCACTGAGCTATGCTCTTCCCCCCCTTCATCCTAGAGACAGAAAACATTAACTCCTATCTTGCCCATTTCCCAGCAGTCACTGCAGGCTTCTCTCTTTAGCACCTTCTCCAGTTCTTTGGGCAGAATGTGTGGCCATCCTAGGATTCATTGTTAATGGGTTTAGAGGAGGAACATCTGATGCTCTGTCTAAGGATAGATTTCAATATTTATTCAATAACTGTAAACCCTATGGCCAGAGAACAAAGGATAGATCTACACTGCGACCACATAGTGTAGTAGCAGCTCAGTGCAGGCTAGCCACCTGAGTTTTTACCAGGGTTCCAGCTGAGTTTGTACAGACCACACTAACCACACCCCACATGCTACCATGAGTTCACAGCTCTAGTACCTGAGAGACAGATTTAAGATAGTTTGGTGTGAAGGCATAAGGGGCACCATTCCTCTGGGGTCAGAGGCCTGCAGCTGGATGGCTAATTAGCCCCAACCACTTCACCTGGGAAAAGACCTGCAAACGTAACTGGATGATCTTCATGAAAAGAGGAGCCAGAAATGACTGGGGGCTGCAACACCTGCCACAGGCTAGAGCAACTGCTTGGAGGAGTGGCTGCAAGAAATAGATGGACAGAAGGGAGACTGGAGAAAGTCCTGTTATTGCAAAGGCTCTGAGGTAAGAGCCAGGAATTTTAAGGTTGATGAACTCATCGGGAGGAGGGACAGACTTGGGAAAGGGAACATAACTGACCAGCTGTGCCCTTATGTTCACCACTTTTACAAGACTGTGATAAATTTTGTACCAGGTATGCCTTGTGAGGTATCATGTAAAACTTCATAATCTGGCTCCCAGTCAGCACCTAGGTCCAGTAAGAAGTACAGTGAGAAGTTATTTAAAAAACTCTGCTCACTACACAAAATGTTCTTCTGAACTCCAAAGGGCCAGCCACGCTGCCAGGTCAATATTAGAGTAGCTCTTATTCAAAATACCATGCTGCCAGCCAGTTTTAGTGTCTAAAACTATAGGTTTATAATAAAGAAAAGAGAAAGAACAAGAAGAGAGTTGTTAAATGGTAAAGCAATTAGATACATATAGAAACTTCAAAGTCCATATATCAGGTATTGGTGACACCATGATCAGCTTCAACAATGGAACCCTACAGACAGCAATGACAAGGAAGAGAAAAAGCCTGTCTTCTTCACAGCACCTGTTGAGCCAGGACACGAGACAGCGGCTATGGGGAGACAGACAGCATGCAGCTGGTGGGGGGTCAGACAGGGGCTCATAAGGACTAGTGGGGGAGGACAGACTGGGGCAGGGGCTGAATGGGAGTGGAGGCTCAAGGCCATGTGGGCAGAGGGGGAGGGGGTGCAGAGCTACGGGGGAAAGGGGATGGCTGAAAGGGGGCACAGAGACACATGGGGATGGGGGTGCAGGGACACATGCAGACATGAGGGGATGGATCTGGCTGAAGGGGTGAAGGGCCACATGGAGATGGGGTGACTGAGTGGGGACACAAAGACACATGGGGACAGGGGATGGTCGGGATGCAGGGCCATATAGGGATGGGGGAGTAGGAGTGTGAGTGGGAGTGGAGGGACACATGTGGACCGGGGGTGCAAGGATACATGGGGAGTTGTCTTGTTCAAAAGCAGAGGGGATAAGAGTTGGATCTAGCACAGTGAGGGGGAAGATGGAAGGAACAGACTGGGAAAAGTGAGTACTGTCCATCCTGTGCACTGAATGAGGAAGAAGTTCTGTGGAAAAAAATTTTATGTGAGCATATAATTTAATTCATAAACACAAGAGGCTGAATTAAAATTGCATGAGCAACCTTAATTCTGGCATTTCTTAAGTTTTCATAGATTCATAGACTTAAGGTCAGAAGGGACCATTATGGTCGCCTAGACTGACCTGCACAATCCAGGCCACAGAATCTCACCCACCCACTCCTGCAAACCCTCAACCCATGTCCGAGCCATTGAAGTCCTCGAACCATGGTTCAAATACCTCAAGGTGCAGAGAATCCTCTAGCAAGTGACCTGTGCCCCATGCTGCAGAGGAAGGTGAAAAACCTTCAGTGCCTCTGACAATCTTCCCTGGAGGAAAATTTCTTCCCGACTCCAAATATGGCGATTAGTTAAACCCTGAGCATGTGGGCAAGACTCACCAGCCAGCACCCAGGGAAGAATTTTCTGTAGTAACTCAGATCCCACCCCATCGAACATCCCATCACAATCCATTGGGCATATTTACTGCTGGTAGTCAGACTAATTAATTGCCAGAATTAGGCTATCCCATTATGCCATCCCCTCCATAAACTTATCAAGCGTAGTCTTGAAGCCAAATATGTCTTTTGCCCACACTACTCCCCTTGGAAGGCTGTTCCAGAACTTCACTCCTCTAATGGTTAGAAACCTTCAT